>NC_044000.1:5847500-5915000 GCF_902150065.1 Myripristis murdjan
GCTTTACCATAAATTGCAGAATCATCCACCGTCTCGTCTGAATTGTGTGGTCACAACATAAAGTTTATCATTTTAGTTTCATAGCCATGTTGGCAACTTGAAGATTAAAGTCCTAATGAAAGCCAAAATTTGTTCAGGCTCAATTTAGATACGAAATGAAATTGTGTGAGAGAGCAGCTGCAATCATCAGGGAGAAAAAGAGATAAAACAAGAGAATGAGTGCTAAAATGAAGAGGTGGCTGGCCTAAGCCTATATGAGTGCAGGAGTTTGCCAACAGGAACCAGGAGGGTTATTGTTAGTGGCTAGCCTTGATTAACTGCAACCTTCTTCCAGGAAATGGATAGGGGATTAAAGCACCATTGTGACCAAAATCACTGAGTTTGAATCAGAGAAAAGATTATTTGGCTTCAGTAGGGCAGAGAGCATGTCTTTATTTCCCTACTTCTAGCTCTAACCCCTTGTTCAGGTCTCAGCCTTTCTTCTTAGCACCTTCAGTCCTGACTTGTAAACCTTCAGTTATTCCAAAAGGAAAGATAAGCCGCTGAAATGTTTGTCCTTTTCTCAAGTGTGCAGCTCTCACACAGGAGGTTATGTAAGCAGAGGCACTGAACGGCCAATATGATCTCCAACAACAAAGGGGTGCAGAGAACTTTGGCCTTAAGTTCTGATAATACTGCTATAACTTGACAGGAATCTGTTAAAGCACACACTTTTATGAAATCCTTTGTCTAGAGTGGAAAATCTATTTGTAGTTTTTGCACTCAAACATGGCTGAAACTCTCCTCTTTGATGTGCATTTACTTTTTTGGATTTGCTGATGCTCTTATGCACAGGGACTCACAGTGAGTACGAGAGCAGAATAAACTTCAAATTCTAGATCACAAAGATTGCAAGCGACCATGAATAATGAGTGCGATGGTCGATGCAATACTTTAAAAACCCTTTATTGTATGGGAATCACTGATCACAAAAAAACTCGATTTTTTTTGTTTCCCTTCCAGCCTAGGCAAGCCCGTACACTGTTCACAGCACCAAATTGAGTCGTAAGCCAGGGATTGAGGCATTAGCTTAGCCGGGCACCTCAGTCTGTCTCCCGTTATGCCCAAGGCTCTCGAGTGGTACCTCGCATGGAGGTTTTTAATAACGCTGCTTGTTTGAATCCTGGAACAATGAGCAGGGACTATATTTCAGGGCTGACACTGCAGTAAAATGGCTACATGTAGCCCAAAGGGCCAGACTTAACCCAACTGTGAAATCTGCTTCTCAGAGAGCGAGAGGTGAAGGGTAGAACGGTGAACGGAGAGCGGTTCGAGAGAGACAGAATAAAAGGGAGAGAGCAGAAGAATGTAGTCTATAGGGCCCATAGGAATACTGACATTCAGCAGCACAATGCAGAGGTGGTCATATTGTGATTGGCTACTGCTGTCTGAGTTGAAGAGCTGAAATTAGTGTCTTTTTAATCCTTGGAAACCAGAGCAAATTCCTTCAAATGCTTTAAAAATGGCAAAGAAAAAAAAAAAACTAACATTAGTTAAAATAATAATAACAATAACAATAACAATAAAGAAGAAGAAAAGAAAGAAGAAAACTATACTTGTCATAATTAATTATATATATTTAAATATCAGATCAGTGATGCTAGATTGATGTCAAAAATGTTCTGTTTAAATGCTTATGAAAGACCTCTTAATTTAAGCATTTAACTCTTTACCTGAACCACACAACATGGGAAACAGGTGATCTGCAATTGAGCAAGAAATGACCTGAAAATGAGCAAGAAATTCGTCAAAAGTTGCAAGAAAATCTAGAAAATGATAATAAAATGAAAAAAAAAAAATCAGAAAATTTATCTTAACAATAAATAAATAAATGAGGAAATAAAAACAAATGAACTTCAATAAGTGGGGGAGGAAGAAGCTTTTTCATTGAACCCACTCCTGGGTTTCAAAGGGTTATTTTTCAGTGTAATCATGATTATAGTTTACTCAAGAGGAGGTTTTGTTTGACTTGGCTGCTATAGGGCAGTTGAGATTCCTTCAGGTTCACCTCAGTCTTCATATTCAAGCGCGACTGAATGTAAATGCAGATACTCAGCACAGTTCACGGTCAGATGCTGCTCCTTTCTGTCTGAATGATATGAGAATGTACCTCTATTCCAGAGTCGTGCATATTGACTCAGATGTCTTTTCCAAAGCATACTTTTTGTTTGTCTGGCACCATGCTGTGCGAACAGTCATCTGTGAGCCCAGTGATTCATGTAACATGGCCCAAACGGGAAGATATGGACCAGACGGTAGGGACGCACCACGTCATTCTATTATCTCCAAGAAAAAGAACAAGTCTGCAAACACGCCGCAACCTGTCTCAACAGCTTCAACAAACTGACTTTACCATCTGCTCCCTTCAAGTCCCCGAGAGGGAGCTTATCTGCCATCATAAATTCGTTCTGCCGCACAACAATTAAGGAGTATATAAGAATAGCAAAAGATGATAAAGGGGAGGCTTGAATGAGGCAGCCATGTTGGTGCGGTCCGGCTCTAATCACAGCTGCAGTTTCACCCCTGGCCTGTTGATTGCGTTGCAGCTGTGGATGCAGCTGGGAAACCTCGCCGGCCCGCATCACAAGATGAATCATAATCAACTGTACAAGGACATCTGGCTCCAGACGGTGGGAGAAAAAGCAGCCCAGGGTCTCGAAAGCATTTTTCCAAAGAGGGATCGCAGCAGCGAAGCAGGTCCATCCTTGTGAAATATAATGAATAGGCATTTGACTATCAATGCTCTCGCTAAGGTTACTTTTTATTATTTGACTAGAGCTATCAAAGTAAACGTGGAAGCTGCAGTGACCAGCAGGAGGGAAAGTTGCCCTGAGAAGAAAATTAATGAAGAACATTTTTAATAGTACAAAAGATTCTCTTTAGTGCCATAAAATGATTCTTGAACACCACAACGAACCGCACAACTTGAATGGAATAGACTGTCATGGTCATTTGGCGAGTACAGCATAAAATGGAGATTATGGTTATTTCCTGTGGTGCAAATGCAAGTCAGTAGCACCCCATCGGATTTGGATGACACAGCCATCCTCACACTCAATAACTCTGTTACGGACTATCTGCACTCCATCTCCCATTTCACAAGGTGGTGTTCAGATAATCACCTTCCCCTCAATGTCTGCAAACAATGGAACTCGAAACCGCTGACATGATGGGCAGTGTCACATAGCACAGAATCATCATCGACAATAAACTCAGTCTTGACTAATACATCACCAACCTGCCAACAGAGACTCTGTGCCATCTGTAAACTCAGAGCCCTCTCAGTCACGCCTCACCTCTCCCTCTCTCACTCCCCCGCCTCTCTCTCTCTCTCTCTCTCCCTCTCCCCTCTCTCTCCTCTCCCCTCTCTCTCCTCTCCCCTCTCTCTCTCTTTCTCTCTCTCTCTCACTCTCGCTCACTCTCTGGCTGTTAAGTGTGCCACACCAGCAGCCATCTTTGGTGAACCGACTGAAAACTGATTTTTTTTTTTTTTGCCAGTTCCATAATGCCAAACAAACAAACAAACAAACAAACAAACAAACAAACAAACAAACAAACAAACAGGATCATACAAGCTGCACTTGTAGGATCCTGTTATTAACCTAAACTGCAGCAGACAAATGCTTGTATCAATCATGCCAGCTCAAAGTAGTTTTGGGGAAAGCCAGCACATTTACCTATGGTTATGGTCAGATAATGCTAATCAGCTGTTGTATTGCTAACCAAAAAAATAAAGAAAAAAGAAAAAAGAGAAGTCCTGTAACAACAGAAAATGTTCTCTATTAGCCATGCATGAGACATTTGCCAACCCAACTTGTACGTGCTGAATGCTTACAGTGGTTGCCCTGGCAAGGGGATCCACCTAGAAATACACCAAATTGAACCAATCGGTCTTGCCATGTCTACCCAGTTCCATTTCCTACTCCTGGTGTGATGCAGAAGCTGATGACGGATGGATGGATGGTAAAATGCTTTATTGATCCTGAAGGAAATTTGGGCATCCATTAGCCCACTACGATAAATATACACAATACAATGAATATACTCAATACAAATTACAAATTATAAACAAAATAGTTCCAGCCCTTGTTTGTGATTGGCTGAGCCATGTTCCAAGCCATTGTAAAATACACCTGTGATCGCATTACAATTTCAGTACTAAAGCACCAGTTAGCCTCCAGCCTGAAAATTGCTTCAGAATGTCAGATTTTGTTGTCAGTTTTGATTTACTGGGTGGGCTAAGCCTGGATGATTGGCTGAAAGAGATGGACAGAATGGAGGAGGGAGAGAAAAAAGAAAGGAGACAAGCTGAAACTAACGAGAGAGAGAAACTGAAGAGCTGGAAAAGTCTTGTTGTTTTCAGAAAACAGTCACCAAAATGGAGGTAAACCAGGCTCACAGTCAGGTTTATGCCACTGTGAGCAACGGGAAAGGTAGCCCTATGGTTTCAGCAGTTATATTGGCCGACATGCAGAGCTTAACCGGTACATCAATGATCCTCCAATCACTGAAATGCACACCATATTTATAGCCTACAGGAATGTAGCCTCAGCATGGAACAATGTCCTGGACACCACGTATTAGCCTGAAGCTATTATATGTAATCCTGAAAAATTACGTTGCACAGTAGGAAACACAATCGAAAAAAAAAAAAAACATACAAAAATAAAAGTAGCCTGGAGAGGGCTATGCCATATGGAAACAAAGTGCTGCTGATGCAGTAAATAACAGTCAGGGCATTTGATAGGCAGCTGTCAAACCACAAGGTTGGACATCACATCATCAAAGGCTGTGCCTCAGCATCTGCAAACTAGCACTCTAGGCTGGTAGGCATCATCATTCATATACATTTTATTTCATATCTCCTCTTAAATGCTACAAATTGCTGTAGTTTAGGCAAACTTTAATATAGAAGAAAAGAGTTTGTTGACTGCAAATGGCTAAGGGATATTGGCTGAAAGGGAGATTAACTCAGAGATACAAATGACCAATGTGTGCAATGATGTCAAACCTATTATATACGCACCTATACGAGCCAGCAGCAATTTGTAAAAGACCGCCACCTAGTGGTGACATAGAAGTTCCAGCTAAATTTAGCTACAGTTTTTGAAATGTTAATTGAAATGTGAAAAGGTGGCACAAGACCCCTTTCTTACCACTTGGGGCCTTGCTGCAAAATCTCTGACGTCGTGAGCGAGTTGACGCTAATTGATTTACATGGCCCAACACACTAATGGGAACAACACACATAAAAATGGCTGCTGCTCCGATCATGCTGCAGTGCTGTGATTTGATTGATTTGATTTGAATGGGAAAGACCGTTCTATTCCACTCAAGTTCTCTGAGCAGAAACTTTTAATGTGTTATTCACAATCTTTTTTCAAAGATTCCTTATGGGGCCAGACTAAAATGATTCTGAATAGAGCGTTTATGCTGCAGAAAATAACTTTTTAAGAAAAAATCTTTACTCTGATAACTTTTTTGTTTCATTTATATCAGAGGGCTCTTTGGGTTATTACAGCTCCATGTAGAACCACAACCACAAAAGAACCTGTGAAAGACCACATATCTCTGCGCCTTGTTTTCCATGCCTATGTTCCTCTCACTCTTTCACTCATTAATTTTTCACATTCTTTTTTTTTTTTAACTCTGCCTGCTTTCACAACAGCCATTCACATATACTCTTTTGCTCGGTTTTTCTATTTATTTTCTTGCTTGTAATACTGGACAGGGTTAGAGAAACAGATGAAAATATAACCCCATGGCAGAGGCCATTGAAATATTTAGTGCTTTTGTGGACACCACACACACACACACACACACACACACAAACAAACAATGATGACTACAATGTCCAGTATGCAATTATTGGCTACATGCTATCAATTTAGATTTTTCCCCCTCTATACATTATTAAAAATATTGATCATTATGTAGTATTATGGAGTACACTGATTACATGTTTCAAAAACAAATAATCATCTGAGGAGAGGAGGAGTGAAAGGAGAGGCTGGAAGGAAAGAGGAATAGAGGGAGTCTTTATCTAAGTTGAGCCTTAACAAATATCTCGCCAGCTGGGAACAGATAAAAGACTATACCTGTACATTTCACAAATGCAAAAAATGTCTCTGGAAAAATAAATCGTATCAGTAAGCAATAATCCTTCTCTTTAGACAGGACTGGGTGTCTGAAAAATCAGGAATAAATTGGAATAAGTAACAACATGATTTTTTTTTTTCTTGTTACACACATTAGCTGTCAGAATGGAACAGTCAAGTAAGGCTGTGCCTGTCAGCCGGCGCTACCTCAGGATCCACATTTGTAGTCATTAAGTCACGGTCCACACATCAGCAAACTACAGAACCATTCACTTTGATTCTGCAAATGAAAAGTGCAGTAAACAATAATGTTTTCATCCACGGTGAAAAGCTAAATGAAATACCTTTTAGTTCTTTCAAATCTCAAAATCGCTGCTTTGCGTTCACACTCTGCATTCATTTTATTTATTTATTTTTTATTGGCCAATTTCACTGTGATTTAAAAAAAATATATATTTTATGTTCCCCATTTTTTTCTTGTTCTATTCTTATTGTATTAGGTGTTTTTATTTTCATTTTTATTTTTTCATCTTCCTATTACTCACTTGCAGTCCACTCAGATTCAACCCCTTGGTCCACTTTTGAATCAATGACACAAGGTTTCTTGTATGTGAACGGAGCTGTGGGTTTGAATGCCATTTTTTAAGAGCGGTTTTGATCCAAAATCTGCTGCCGATTGCCTCTGAGTCCAGACACTTTGGACATCTGGTGGATAGGAAAGACATTAGGAGCTGGGAACCTAGCTTTGGGCCTCTACAAATGTTGAAAAACCGGCAGTGTCACTGGCCGGTTTGTGAAGTTGCATTTGCTTTGTGCACTATGGCATTCCCAGTGAGCGCAGTCGCTCAGTGATAACTTGAAGCCCATATCAGGGAGGCGGGGATCAAACTGCTGTCAGGCCAGCCGAGGTAATCTGTCACACAGAGGTGGCCCTTGGGACAGTGGGTGGTGGACCTCTAAAGTACTAACACACACTAAAACACAAGCACACACACACACACACACACAGACGGAGCCCATTACTGGTTTTCAGTAGAACAGTAGACAGCCTTCATTTGTCGATTCCTCTGATAGAGTGCTGATGCCTGGGTCTTCAGCTCAGTGCAAGATCTTTCACTTTCTCTTCCACAGTCCACTAATGCACTGCTCTCTCTGGATTACACATACACGCACAGACGCACATACACATCAGCAGGCGCCATGCACAATCACCCAAATGCACTCTGAAAGTGGACACACAAAGATGTGGGTAAACTGCTGTTGGTGGGCAAACCTTTACAGTAGCATTATGACTTTTTCCTGTAATGGATAGCGTAACAAAAATTTTGCAGTAACCAAAAATAAATAAAAAGATAAATAAATGCTTTTTGGTATCAAGTTGAATTATCCAAATTAGCTCACCATGGTCCATCTGTTTGATTTTCATCTTACATTAATCAGCAGTGGTCCTCTCACACTAAGCTGGCCTAGATGAGAAGCAACAGAGATGGGTGGAAGTATTCGCACTAAGATTTTATCCAGAAAAAGGACCATGTCTAAGAACGCCGGGCATTGATGCTGTTTGGTTTCCTGATCATTCACAGGAGAGGCTGGACATAACTGTCTTATCTTAGTTTTTGAAGGTACAGTACTGTAAGAGAGAATGCAATTGCCAATTCTGTTGGTGTGATGGTGTAACTAATTATTACTTTAGAAGTAACAGGTCAAGTAAAAACATACTATCTGAAATAGTGACAAGTAATGATAGTTTTTTTTTTTTTTTTTTTTTTTAATGAATTCTGTAGTATGCAATTTTATTTTATGCAATTATACTTCTGGACCCCACCCAACCATTTATGCAAGACTCGTCTCATTTAATTTTAGGGGTTTCATTTTAACTTCAGTTTGGCTGAGCAGTGAAGCCACTGACGACATTATTCTACTGGTCCATGATTACACTGAATTTCTCCTATGTGTCCAACTTGACCTTCGAAGATGTGGTCAGATATTCACCACTAGATATTGTGCATTAAGGTTATCCATGTTGATCAAAGTGTTGCCTTGCCACTATTTGTACGTGTCTTTCAGGCTGACGATTCCCACTCTTTGGACCTGGTTGGATGTTATTCAAGGGGGCAAGACGGAACAAGCACAATGTTAAAAATCATAGGCAATTACAATTTGGGATGTTGTGGAGTGGAATTTATAAAATAGTGCTGATCACAATGACAATAAAAAGACAGTGACACTGAACATTATTTTTTATATCTTTTCACTGGCTGTTTTGTTTCTGACTTTTATTTCACCTGCAACCCGCCCACATGTAATTAATTTGTAACCATGCCTGCACACGTAAATCTTTTTTTTTTTTTTTTTTTTTTTTTTTTTGTGTTTTTCATGTGTTATGCACACTTTTTGAGGGTTACCTGACCCGGTAGAGCACTCTACCCTGCTGATAAACCTCCTCAATTCTACTGCACCCATGTATGGGCTCCTCATTACAGCACGGCTGAGCTTTGTTCAAAGCCATAGAACTTTATTTTAAATTCTAGCGGGTATCCGAAGGTTTCCAAAGATACCAAATATGTGCTGTTGAATTACAGGGAAATGTGTATAAAATGAGGCACGAAACATCTAGATATTTTGTAAGGAATGTCATGATGCAGAAAACAATGGCATCTTGGGTTTGAATATTTCACTTAGTATAAATGTGGTGTAGCTGCAATGGAGCATTTCAACCAGCAGATATAGAATATGAGGGAATCTACAAAGCAAGTGAATGCAGCAACCAAGGTAAGCAGTGGCATTAAGCCAGAAAGACAACATACTGAGTCAAAAAGAGAACTATAAATTATAGAATTATAAATAACAAAATGTAAATATACAAGTGTAACAAAATTTGTGGTTTAGCTGTGCAGGGCCGTCATTGCTGCTCTTGATACCATCTAGTGGTCAGATATCATTGCATAGTGCATGTTTTAACTTGTAAACTGGCGTACACATAGGCACAACACACACACACACACACGCACACACACACACGCCTCTCAGACCATATCAGGGAAGCTCTCTGCCATCGCACTAACAATCAGGCCCAAACAGTCTGATCCCCTCACATTAGATCTCATCTGAACCTCTAGAGGCTTCGCGGCTAGCAATGAAAGAGGGAGCGGAGGAAGATGAAGGAGAGATGATGATGATGAAGAGAGATAATGAAGGGGGAGGTGAAAAAAGAAAAGAAGTTTGCCACTGTAAATCTTTCATATATCAGAGCAGAGCACTGAAGTGAGTGTGTGTATGTGGCATATGGGGTATAGGTGGTTGCGGAGAGACAGACAGTCACCGACACAGATGGAAGCTTTTGTAGTTTTGCATCTGATATTCTTTCATGTGTATAAAGCAGATGAAAATGAAGCTCTACAGACATTATATCAGCTACTTCATCTATCCACATGGCTTATCTGTCTGCTTGGCTGATGCGACTATACTTATGTTAAGTAGACCACAGAAGAAATGGAGTTTCTGGCTGAGCTCCTATATCATTTGCTGTATGTCTTTTCATGTTGATAAGATATCATATGAATAAAATGAATGAACTAGAGGGAGGAGAGTGAGTGGGATAGAAGGGAATAAATGGGAAGATGGAAAATGTGCAGGTGAAGGAGGGATTTGAGGTGGGAGAGGAAAAGAAGAGCCAGGGAGAGCAGCACATACAACTTCCGACTTGAAAATGCTCTTCACCTTCACCTTAGCTTTCAGGTAGTAAATAGCACAACTCCGCGCTGTTCACCTTACGTTCACTTGGTAAATATTAAAGGAAAATACTATTCACCTCGGCTTTTGAAGGACCATACGGGTGATTTTGAATGTTTGGCCCATTTACCTCAATTTCCCCCAAATTTTACATTGCAGTAAATCATTTTGCAAATCCTGCGGGGGTACTAAAGATTTCACAACATATAATCAAAATCCCTCCATTTTCAAAAGTGGCAAAAAAGAAAAAAGCTTATTTACCAAACTCTACCAAAAACATCAAGCACAGTGTCTTAACAGGTTCAAATGCAATAAAATGCATGAACACTTCCAATGCATTACTTTGGACCATTAATTTGTTTCCCTGGTTATTCCTATGTGACATGAATGCAGCATCAGAGACTGAATTGGTGTTCTGGCACACCCATTCGCAAGGCGCACAGATATGGGCAAGCATTGCTGTGAAAGGATATGTTCCAGAAAAAAAAAGTTGGTTTTACTAATAAATCTTCGCTCTCAGAACTGCAAGTTTTGCTGGAATTTCTTCTCTCCCACTGAGCTCTGCCAACAGTCAGAGCAAAAAAAGAAAAAAGAACGAAAGATTAGGCAACTCACCAACACAGGAACCGTCAATCTCCTCATACCCGATGCTGCAGACACACTTTCCCAGAGGAACCAACCAATCGCCATCGGCTCCACAGTACAGTTTGGGTGTGTCCCGTTCCTCGGCATGGTCAACGCAGGCGCCCCTCACTTCCACCAGTGAGGAAGAGTCCACGCGAGGCACTGTGTCTGGGAAGGAAGCCAGGTTCCTCAACGTGAAAGGGCATTTCTTGTAGTAAACCCTTACTGAGACCAACGCGATGCAGGCACCAATGTCCTGAAACGCCAGGTAGAAGCCCTTCTTGGTCATGGGCCCCACCTCGCGCACCTCCGTGTTGAGCTTGAGGATGCGGTCGCCGAGGTCCATCTGGGTGAAGCTCTCATCGGCGGCGATGGTGTCGATCTTGGTGTACTGAGAGGGCTTGAACTTGACGCCGTGGGCCTCATCAGTCTCATGGTAGAAGAGGTTGAAGGTCTCCTTGCAGGTGCCTGACACCCACGGGATGGAGTTGCAGTCGCGCAGGGTGAAGCGAAGCTCCACGTAGATTTTCTGGGCGGCCTGACGGGAGATCCAGTTGGAGCGAAGCCAGTTGTTCTGGTTGGGTTCCATCACATGGCAAACCTGGAAGGTATGGATGGGTCGGTTGTGCTCATCCATTTCTGTGATGGCATCCCACTGCAGAGGGGAGGATAAAAGAAAGCAAGAAGAGGGGGATAAGAGCAAGGGACAAGTGGGGAAATATGAGGGGACAGGAGAAGATAAAAGACAAAAAGGAAACAACAGAAAACAGGACAGGAGAAGAGATGAAAAGAGTAGAAGAAGAGAGATGGAGAACAGAAGAAACAAGAGGAGAGCTTGTTATTACAGTATTTTAAATTTCACCTTGATGGTGCATCAAATCAATATTTATTGATGTCTTTAGTAGTATGTAAATTGGTAAAAAAAAAAAAAAAAAAAAAAATCCAAATATACCTTGAAGGAAAAACAATGTTTTTCAATAAACAAGGAAAACTGAAGGTCGACCTAGAACCTATTCAAGCCCATTCACTTAAAACAAATGCTTTATTGACGTGACAGAGAACTATGTTATCAAATCAGAACAGGTAAAGGAGGTGTAATTAACTGCAACAGAAGAATGAACGTACTAAAGCATAAGTAAAAATCAGTTTTTAGCAGCCTCTTTCCTTCTTATTCTTCTGTTTCTCTTTCTCAGGTAGACTGTTCCTCTTATGAGGTCCGACTGTGACTGCTGACTCACCAGCCCTGTGACTCCCAGGTCATGTGGTACTCAAGGAGTATGGCAGCTTTGTAGGGTTATAAGGTTACTTGTCCCCATGTTGCCGGGATAGAAGTTAATGGGGGTTTTTAGCCTCCTGGTGCAGCACCATTCTCTGGTTTTATTAGAGTGGGGACTGGCTACATGGGCGACCCCCAGAACCAGCCGACATCGACCTCCCAGAATCAAATTACCTGCCTGGGAAATAGTGCTCTCAAATCACCTCGCTTACAATGCAGCCTTGCACCATCTACAAGCTGCAGCATTTGTGTGTTTAGCTTGACATATAACCTGTTTTGTAGGTATAATGACAATTGGCCTTTTATTAAAATCAGACACCAGCCAGTTAGTGTTTCTCCCTTATTGCAAATAGTCACAATGTTTTTATTATTATTTTTAGAGCCTGACCGACATGTCTGTCATTATCAGCCAATATTGGTTCATCACAGATTTTTCTTTATCAGCATATATGTTGGCTGATATATCTAAAAATCCAGCATTGGTCTGACCCTAATTATTTTTCAATTAAGATGTCTAACCAGAGAACTTATTCTGGTATAGGGTAGGATGATGTTACTTATTTTGTCATACAGAGGTGCCAACCAGCCTACACAGACTGCATTACAATTGGCTTCAATGGAGAGTTCTAGTGTCCCTGACAGTTCAAATACTGTTTCAGAGGCCTTTCCACTCTGCTAAAATTCTTGGGTTGGTGTCTTCGGACCTGGGGATGCCAAGGCCAACGAATACATTCACGTAACCGTAGTTCTGCATCGCTGTTGTCCAGTGAATCTCCAAAATGACAGCTTTTTGGAAGTGAAGAAAAACTAATTTTAGCCTTAGGACTGCATTTTTCAGTTCATCTTATTCATTTTGAAAAGGTTTCGTCACCAACAGTTGTAGAATGCGCAGATAAATCTTCAAATTATGTTAAAACATGAAATTCACCAAAATTGGAGATACAGGGTTTTTACTTGACAGCAATGGCATTTAGGAGCAATCTGCTTTCATCTCTCTCTCTCTCTCACACACACACACAAACACAGGCACACACACAAACACTCACATACACGCTAATGCACTGTCACAAACACACTTTTCTTTCTATTTTAATTAATGGCTGGAAAACAAGTTCTTTATAGGCAAACAGACCAGAGAGTTGGGAAAGAGAGATGCTGGTTAATTTGCCAATATTATTTTCCTGATATGCCAGCACATTTAATAAACAGTTTTGCACTTAGCTAGATATTACCTCTTGATGAGAGCAGTAATCAAAGCCTAATGTTTGCTTTCACATACTCATTATCCTTTTTAATAACATGTTCTAATTCAATCACCCAAAGAGGACAGGCTTTAATCTGTTCTTCCCTCAAGGTGTCACTGTAATCGTAACATAATTACAGTAAAACAAATTGATTTTGATTAGCTATAATATTGCCCAACACGTGTATGGCTTCGCACGATGAATTCTAATGATAATCCAACGTAACTTGGTGATGTCTAGTAAGCCGTGTTTCATTCTATTGATTTTTTTTTTTTTTTACTAATTCTGTAGCAATAAATCAACATCTGTCAGAGAGCAGAAACAGGCCTGTCATCCACATTACAGCAAACAGGGAAGAAGTGCCACAGAGAATGTATTGTGTCTTCACTGCACCTTTGCTGTACGTTGCTGCTTTCATCTATCAATGATATGTAAATTTTAACTTTGTAGTTCAAATTGACTTCAATTTCTGGCAATTCATATTATGTAATACTGAAGAGCAATTGACCTACCTGCAATACATACATACCTATACCTACGAACCTATCTAAACACTAAAATACTTCCCTACTTCCCTGTCTTCATCGCTACCCATATGGGTATCTATCCTACCTCCTGGGTAGCAGTCTCCATGGCTGGCCTGTTGTTAGCCTAGCCCCACTATCTCCTAGTGTAAACCACCACTAACCAGATTTTCCCTGTCTGTAGTTTAGTGACTGACTTTTAATATAGTTACTCACCAAAGACTATTTTAGAATCATAAAAGACTTGTCTCCACCCAGGCTATGTCCTCCATTCTGCTTAAAAATGAGTTTAAGACCAAATATGGTGTTAGCACTTCAAATTGAGTTGACACTGATCATTTGCACATGCACCAATTGTCTTCTTTGGCACTTTACACTTCTGTCTCTACTGCTAGCTATGCTATGACCCCCAGGTCCTATGTTCCCCAGTTCAATATTCTGGTAACACACATTAATTAAATTAATTCTAACCATGTATTTAACTGTAACCCTAGAGGCCGATTTATGGTTCTGCGTACACGTAGCTTACGGAGGGTTTGCATAGCAAATGCATCCCTTGCGGAGACTTGTCGCGCACCTCCCAAAAATTGAAACTACGCGTTGGAACTACACAGACCCTACGCAGACCACAAGAGCTATGATTGGTCCGCCAAACTACATCATTAAAGCACTTTGCGATAAATTTGTAATTTGTGATTCTGGGCTATATAAATAAATAAAATTGAATAATTTCCGGCATTTCGTCCCTCCGGCTTCACTGCCTGCTGTAGTACCATATTCCAATAGTTTTCACCTCACTACTTTGCACCGTTTGTTTGTATTGACTTGTGCATTTCAATTCTTTTGCACCTTGTCTTGCACTATTTGTTTGAGAAAATAAAACAAGTAAGTTTTGTAAAAACATGACTGTTTATTTACAATGCCACAAATAAGGTCTTTGAAAAGGCTTGTCAGTGTAGGTAAAAATATGATAATAATATATTGGCCGGGAATTGCTTAGTGTACTAGACTGACAGGACACAGAGGCATGAGAGGCACACACCGTCTGCTTAGCAACTGCATGCATGCAGTGTCCGGTGTCCTTAGAACCATTGGCTGGTATTGGGTCAAAGTTCATACAGCCAGAAGGACGTTGATGACATTCACTGACCTGCACATCACCTTATATTTCTATTCACCTGCGTGGTTGTCAATTAGCATGGGGAGCTCTTTGGGCTGCAAGTTATCCTAATCCTAACATTAACCCGAATAGGACCCTGGGAACATAGGACCCTGGGAACATAGGCATGACTCCATGTTAACAATGGCAAATGTAATCTTGGTGGAGGAAATATTGCACAATATATGTTAAAAGAGAGCCCATGCTCAGACAATGGGTAAAAAAATGTCTTCATTTTGTTACAAACCAGAAGAGGCTTTGCTTGTGTGTGAATGAGCCATATCAGCTCTGACAGTACTGATGCTACATTTCATGTTAAACTGCTTTATAAACAAACCTTTGAGAATGAAGACCATATCCACTGTGCAGAAAAGTCTTTCATCATTCCATTCACTTTTTACATCGTCCCCGGCAGGGTGCTAGTACGGCTATGTTAACAAGAGATACATCTTGGAACAGACCTAAGTGCATACCAGTCTACCGACATACATATCTATCTATATATCTACCCACCTCCCTTCCTTTTCCCTCCCCTTCCATCTCTCTTGCTCTGTTTCCATTTTAGTTCTGCGGTTGCTAACCTTGTGGGGCCATTCAAGTGTTTAAACAAGTGTTCAATCCAAGCAGCCTGCGGGTCTGCTCAGTCGTCTTTGATCACTTAGTCCTGTGCTGTTGACCTGCATAGGTGTGTGGAGGAGGAAAGACGTATCGGCACCCTTGGGCGCCATGCCCTCTGGGAAAAGGCCTTTCAAAGACTTCCCACTTAGACCAGCAATCTCTGCAGCTTAGGGGAGCTACTGAGAGCTGTGAGGTCAGACCAAAAGATGGGGGAAGATAATACGGCGGAATACCCTGTCTCAGAGGAAGATTTTAAAAGAAAATGCCCGACAAAATATCGCATTGGAGATAATGACTTGGCAATTGAAAGAAGTCATCATAAAAATTCATGGCAACAAAGATGAGCACGTCTATGCTCACACAAAACAAACAAAATGAAATTGAGGTTGAACTGTCTCCCTATCAGAGATGTTCAGTGATAGAGTTATTGGATTCCAAGTCCTAACAGAATGATGACAACTGTAGGAGTTGGGGAGCCAGACGACTGATATCACTCGATTCTTTGTCTATTAATTACAATTCCTGTACCAGCTGTAACAAAGATGAATAATGACCAGTCAAAACAGAACACTACTGGAAAAAAGAAAAAAAAAGTCCTGCAATTTTTCACACAAATAGTTTTATTGCTTTTGGATGATAGTTCATTTTAATTCACTTTGTTCTGTTTGATCTGTTAATATTATGCATAAACCTGCTGGTCATGCTAATAATAACAATAAAAAAAAATAACAACAACACCACAACACTTTAATTTCCTAAAGATAAAGAGGGAGACAGAAACATAGACAGAGAGAGAAATGAGGGGGGGTGTTATTGAAGTGAAACTCTTCATAATGCTGTGCATCTGCTGATGTCTCTTTTGACAGGGGGCCTTCAGGTGCTCCCTGCCATCCTGCCATCTCTAGCTGGCACGAGCATGGAGAAAACTTGGCCTGAGCCACACCAGCATGGGGCTCATACACTCTCCAGTATCCCCAGGGCCCCAAAACCCTAGACTATTACACTGACTAGCGTTCAACAGATATGGTTTCCTGGCTGAAACTGCTGCGATTACTTTTGGATTGAAGGTGCCTGTATTTTGAAAAACATCTGAAAAAACATTTTGAAACCCATATTCCATTTGTTTGGAACCAGTCGAAGTGTTTCACAAAATTAATTCAGGTTGACTGCTTCCCATAGATAACCACTGTAAAATTGATCAATCCCACACTAGTTAATATATATAAAGTAAAATAAGATGTGGTTCATATCCAATTCTTAACAAAAGGCCCAGATAGGAAAATCTGTCTAACACTACCGCTGACACTTCAGAGACCAGGCTCAGTCTCTTAGCAAAAAATCCAGCCAGCAACAGCCAAGTCAGGGAATTCACATTTTTCTTCAAATGTTTCACTTCTCTCATGAAGGGACTGTTGAGAAGTCCATTTTTTTATTTGTCATGAGATTTAAACTCGACAGCTTTTTTTTTTTTTCCACTTTCTTGAGAGTTTTGGGTAAACTCGGAAACGGAGAATGAAGGCTGTGACAGAGCTGTGACTGCTGAGAGCTGGCCCGAGAGTGTGTTCAATCTCTGACAATTAATTTCGGTTCAGTTCACGGTGCTTTATTGGTATGAAAGTAATGAATGGTGTTCGAGAGCGTCAATATAAAAAAAGAAAAAAATGAACATTTTTATTTGTGCGGGTATGATTGTGAAGCAGGGAATTACTGGAAAAGACAATGGCTCAGCTGATTTTCCCTTGATAAATCAAGGCTAAGACACACATGCACACACATTCACACAAAAATACACACACACACAAGGTCAGACATAGCCCTAAGCTTCTTCCAGCCTTGGACATTTTTACAGTGCACCAAGGTTTGTTATTTTCTGTGCTGAGGTGAACAAGGGTAATATCTAATATCTGGGTCTGAGCGTGAATAGACATTCCTGTTATTAGTCTGTAGTTATTAATAATACAGTAATGCAGAGAGACAGAGAGAGAGAGAGGGAGAGTCTACGGCTACTATGCACGAGAGACTGTGTTCATCAGGAGACAGAAGAGAATTACTCAAGTCAGGAGGCTGTGAAATGAGCTCAAACGCCATTGTAGATATCCTAGGGCCAGAGAGCGAGAGGAAGAGGAGATGAGAGAGAAATTCGAAAAGGAATCAGGGAGTGATTTGTTCCAAAAGGAGGGAAAACAATTCACTGTGATATAGGAACATATTGCAGTTTGAATCCCCCTCTAAAACACCACTCAACGCTGATCTAAACACCTCGAAGAGTTTCACATCTTGTCAGCACACTGATAGCATCTGGCAGCTATGTGCCACTTTAAAAAGAAGCTATTCTCCGCAGCTTTGCATTCACAACAACAGCTGAGGGTATTGGTTTCCTAATTGTCTTACAGAGCCCTGAAATGCATTTCCTCTTAATTGACTTCAAAATTAAAGGGGCATTTAAGCGACAGCACCGCACCTTTGAACCAAATACTATAGTCCCTGAGAAAATCAGCCACCTGACAAGCCCCAAACCTATTTATTGTGTGCGTATGTGGTACTGAATTGTAATCCAAAAGAGAGTTTTTTTTTGTTTTTTTTTCTTTTTCAATGTAGAAAACTTTAAGTGAAGCCCTCGCCTGGTCGTCTCGCCACCCGGCTGCCCGGCCTTGGCCTTAACATGTATAATTGAAAAATGGTCGGGAAGGTATGGTTGATTAATTGCAGCATGAGATGAGACCCATTATGGCCCATCTCTCTCACAAGAAAGAATCATTTTGCTGGCCACTCGCCCAGAGGTGAACTCCTTCTATTAAACTATGAAAGCCAGGGCCCCATTGAGAGCTGCACTTTTAAACTATTACTGTCATCACCCGCTCGGCTCGTCCGCGATGGAAATTAAACATTTAGCGATCGTAACTGTCCCCGCCCTTAGGTTGGGTCTGGGGTTGTAAAAGATTTTTTTTTTTTTTTTTTTTTTAAATACACACATCTAAAAGTCCACATGTCCCATCTGTGTGAATGAGAGTATGTTACAACCCAGCTATAAGAGAATTACTTGACCATTATTTTACTGTCAGAAAGCAGTGGGGTAGGCTGGAGGGCGGAGGCAAATTTGCTTTTAAATGGGTCCATATTACTCTGGCTGGACTCATGCTCGCTTTCCATTTTGTGTGAAAAGCTTAAAGCTTTGCCGGTCAGACTGAGAGACATATAGTATGTAAAAGTTAAGCTTAGTGTGCAAGGTGAATTCCATTGATCATCCCCTTATTTTTCGTTTTTCCACTCCTGATCTTCAGATGAACTTCAGTTCAGATGCCCCATAATCCTTCACAAGTAACCTGGTTCTAATGGAGCTTTCCACTGAACCCTGGAACTAGGATAACTTTGACTTCCTACATGGAAAAGTGCAAACTAATGCCAGTTCAGTCCAAGCTGTAACTCTGAGCTGTGATTATGGAAAAAATCGGTAAGGTCTGAGTTTGCAAAATGCCCATATATGCCATTACTACAAAGTTATGGACAACACAGTCGATGACAAACAGACTTTTTCTCTGACTGGATATTTATCTGAAAACTTCAATGTTCTTTATCATTACAAGGGTATAGATTTATAGCAGTTTATTGTTTTAATTTGATGAATTTGATGCAGCAGCAGTGAAGATAACCCGCTGTAGCTACTCTAGCTAACATTACTCATTAATGTTAGCTATCATTATTGACTTTCATTAGAAAGTTATCTGCTGTCAGTGAACAGATCAAAGATTTTCTATCTTGCCAGAGCATTCTCATTCTCAGGACATCAAATACAGCAGCATGGTCACACCCTTCTGTGTCTGATACTGATGCCAAAAGCACCCATTACAAGCCAAAGGCACTGTTTGGCGTTGGTATGAGACCAGGGGGGCTGTGACGTAGTATAAAGAG
The DNA here is from genome assembly GCF_902150065.1 of Myripristis murdjan. Classification (NCBI taxonomy): domain Eukaryota; kingdom Metazoa; phylum Chordata; class Actinopteri; order Holocentriformes; family Holocentridae; genus Myripristis; species Myripristis murdjan. The sequence continues at coordinate 5,866,724 of NC_044000.1, forward strand.
CAGTCCATGCAGGGAGACGCTTGGGGTGGATGGCAGTTGTATAAGGCACAGGATCTTCACACATGAGACCCCAGATCTCATTTCCAGAGAGACCTTTTGTCTGTTTTGTTACCTAACCTAACCATTCTCTAACCTTAACCAGGTGACACTGACTCATGATCAAAGCCTGATGCGTCTTATCCTGATGCTGAGGGGTGCTTTGGCGTAGTATTGGATGTGAAAGGGCTGTGACATGTCACATATTCAGTGACCTGGGAATGAGAATGTGTTGATCTTGCGGGTGTGGCATGCAGGCTGCAAAGGAACACATTCCACACAGAGGTAGGAAGTTGCAGCATGGAAATCGTAACATCCGACAATCAATGGAAAGTTCCATACGTCTCTTGTCCCCCATTTTCTGCCTCCCTCATGATGAGGAATGTAATTAGCATAGATCTGTACTTACAGATATGAATTTAATATTGCTGCACATATTTACACAGCAGGGCAGTGAGTAATTGTGTGAGAGCAATTTTGTAATTGTGGAGAGTGTTTTGACCAATTAGCATGGCTAATGCCCATTTTGTTGGTGTGAACAAACTGGAAAGTGGAAGAAAGTGGCCTTTTGAGATAAAACTGGCAGCTGTTACACGGGTGCCATGAGACATTGGTTATGCAAGCATGGTACAAACTAAAACTCCCTAGCTCATTCACAACCACACACACACACACGCATTACAAACTTCAGATACTGACAATCATAAATGTGTAGAGGGGGTAGGTGGGTGCTGCAGGTGTTTAATCCTTTGCCCTGTGCCATACTGGCATGGGGCAGTGCCTCTGTTCAGTGATATATTAACATACATTAACACTGTTACAATAACTGTCTTTGCAGAGCTGTTTTAGGCTATTTTTAAATTAGCACTGTTATTTTCATCTGTTTTCATTTACCCCTATTTTCTCCCACTTCTGTAATTCCACTGGGGTCCACAGTAATAGACTTGTGGTTTTCCGCGGCACATCCTAAACAGTCCAGTAATTCATATTTTTTTTGGTAAACATGTCAGTATATGATGAAAACTGAAATTTTCATGTCGTGATGATTGCTACTACAAATACTTCAAATACTATTACTACAAATATGCCTGTTTTTTTGTTTTGCTCTTTATTTATAGAAAACTGTTAACAGCAAAACATGTTACAGTGTATCACCCTCAGCTCCTGCAATAAATTGTTAAACACATTTATTCCCCTCATGTACTCATTGTGCCTGATTAGCACACCCATTGCATTAATCCTCCTGGAATCAGTCTCCAAAGGTGTGAGAGAGATGTGAGGCACTGCGGAGGCGTAGAGTGTCAATGCTATTTTCTGTTGTATTCTCGTGTTTTTTTTTTCCCCTTTGCTTCAGTGCTTTTTTTCTACTGTGTGAGTTAGATAAACGTTTATGTTAGGTCTGACGGTTGTCTCTGGCTGCTGGGTTTGTCAGTTGTTTTGGTGAGGACAGTGTCCAGGCGGATGCTCTCCCTGTCTATCTGGCATGGAATGAGGGCTCTGCTGGACCATGTCATGGTGGTGGAGGTGCAGGACCACTGTTACAGGACGCCTTTTCCTGAGAAAATTTTGAACTGCTTTGGATTCCTGGATGACTAAAAAGGAGATTTTATTACATTGACTCAATGGTTGGAGGTGCCACCATTAACTATGATTAGCCTTCTTGCACAAAAGACTTCTGTGAATAATCAGCGCCTAGTATGTGGCAGACAGGAGTGGTAGCTCTCCTGTTTTTCAAAAGGGGTACTGGAGATTGTGCTCCAACAATCAGGGTGTCACACTGCTCAGCCTCCCTGGGAACGCTTGAGCGAGGGTACTGGAAAGGAGATTCTTGTTGGACTGTCAAACCTCAGATTCAGGAGGAGCAATGTAGATTCGGTCCTCGCCAAGGAACAGTAGACAAAATCCATTACCCTACCCTATCCTACCGCCCTACAGGGGTCATAGGAGGTAACCCAGTCAGTTTTAGCTGTGGTTTGTAGACATGAAGAGGGCTTATGATCATGTCCCCTAAAGTGTCCTGGGGGAGGTGATGTGGGCGTATGAGGTGTTGGGGTCACTCGTGCAAACCGTTTGGTCCCTGTATAACTGGAGTGAGAGTTGTGTCCGCATTCTTGGCACCAGGTCAAGCTTGTTCCCAGTGGGGAAAAGCTTGACCAAGGCTATACTTTGTCAAAAGATGTGTGATTTTTTACACAAAATCACAAATAGAGTTTTAGTTTAGGATTGGGGGGTGTCCAGAATGATGGCCTCAAGGTTGCGTCTCTTCTTTTTTGTGGATGATGTGGTCCTGTCGGCTTCATTAAGTTCTGATGTCCGGCATGCATTGGGTCAGTTTGCAGCCAAGTGTGAAACAGTCAGGAGGAGAATCAGCACCTCCAAGTCAGAGGCCATGGTAAAATGTTGTTTGCCCTTTCTGCATTGGGAGGGAATTATTTCCCCAAATAGAGGAACTCAAGTATTATCATGTCTCTTTCATGAGTGAGGATAAAGTGGAACGGGAGATCAACAAATGGATTATTGCAGCGGCCGCCATCATGCAGTTGTTGTACCAGACTGTTGTTGCAAAGAGGGAGCTGAGCCTGAAGGCAAAGCCCCAGTTCCCCCCTTGATTGACATGCCAACCCTCACCTGTGGTCAAGAGCTTTGAGTAGTGAGACAGAAAGAATGAGATCACAGATACAAGCAGCAAAAATGAGCCTCCTTCGCAGCTGCGCTAACCCTTAGGGATCAGGTAAAGAGCTCAGACATCCAGGTGGAGCTTGGAGTAGATCTGCTGCTCCTCCACGTTGAAAGGAGTCAGCTAAAGTGGTTTGGGCATCATATTAGGACGCCTCAAGGATGCTTTCCCTGTGAGGTGTTCTGGCCACCTTTGGGCATGTCAAAATAGTCATTAATCATTTACATCTATTTTACTGGCCCACATGCTGCTGAAAAGAAACAAGTAATTCATTGCATTAGATAATTTAGAGCTGTTGCCATACCAATGTCAGCAGTATAAGCAAGGTTGCTAAGTATAACAGGTAGGCACCTAGGAGAGGCACCAGATCTTTTTTTTTTTTTTTTTTTTTTTTTTCTTTGGAGAAAAGCATTTTGCTCCACTTTTCCCTGTCTGCGGTGGTTTGCCCAATAGCTTAGTTAACACGAGGTGTCAGCTGCTTAACTGACTTCTTTCTGCGTATGTAGCTTGCTAACGCAGGCCTACAACACATATGAGCAAGGCTTCATGAGGTGAATTAATTCAATAAAGAATAGGCTCCAGTGGTGAGGATGCAACAACACAATACTCCTCTATTCTGAGAGATAGGTGATGAGCGGATGCCTTAACTCACCAATCAGAATTGAGTACTCAATAGCTGGGTAATAAACTGAAATAATCGCTGTCAGAAATCCACTAAAAAACAAATAAATAAACAAATAAAAAATAAAAAAACTCAGTGAAATTAATTTGTAACAGTAAATACAATGCATTGGTAACAGTTTCAGCCAACAGTCAGCTAGATATCTGCTATATGTCAGAAGCTCTTGTCTATTGCCAGTGGACAAACAGGTGACATTTATTATACCTCTGATTTAATGAATTATCATGGAGAGCAGGGTGATTTTACTGATCTGTAAACACATTACCCTGTAAACAACTCTTATTATATATTAATTGAGCTGGCATTTTCATCTGAATGCAGCATTTTTTTTTTCATATCAGGATCCTGTGAGAATGATGGCTCAATTTTTCCAGACAGCTGATTGGTCAGGATCTGAATTTTTATATATTTGAATCTGTAAGCCTAAAGAGGTTAGCTCAGTGGAATATATAAATATTGTGAATTATTATTATTATCATTATTATTGTTGTTGTTGTTCTATTTGTTGAGCTTCAAATCTAGTTCTCATATTTTGTACCATCATGTTGCTTTGTATGTGACCTGCTTTAAAACAAAACAAATTCTTGTCTATTTTACCATCTCGGAAGTGGAATTTGGAGGTAGACGGGCCCAAAGCAATTTTAGGAGCTATACAAATGGGCTGCATATTGCACATTGGAAAGTGCTGCTGGATGTTATGGTGGCATAGAGGAATACAATGAAATCACAGGTGTTCATTTGGTCCACAGGAGACTAGGCTTGAATAAATCTTTGCAAATCTTTTCTCCTCTGCATCGGCGGGGGTTGCAAGCTTTTCTCACTGCTAACAAAGCGTCCAGGAGCCTTGCCTGCCTTACTTAGAGCAAAACATTAGTCTCCTGTGGTGACACACACACACACACACTCACAAACACACACACACAGATACACTGACACAGACGCACACTGTGTCAGCGGAGTCAGTAGCAGGTGTGTTTCCCCTGCTCTCCTGAGTGTTCTTCTCTCAATTAAAGCAGAGAGGAAGCCAGGGGAGATAAAACCCGGCAAAGGTAACACACGCAGCCGTCTGCTCTGTCCCTTGCTTCACTCCACAACCCTCCATCCATCTCTTGTTTCTCTTTCTCATTCTCTCTTTCTCTCTCTCCCTCTGCCCTCCAGAGCTGGGTTGCACTCCAAGTGTTTTTATGCAAAAATGCAAATACAGGCAATGTGACTCAAATATTGTACCATGATTAATATGAATATGTAGTCACTTTTGTTCTTTCTGAGGGAATTAAAGCAACACTTGACACAATTTGTTTATCTAAAACAAATCGTGTCAGTTGTGTCTGATTAATGAGACATCGGCTTAATTCTGATAGTTCAAACAGATCTACCTGAACGGATAGAGAGTATGCCGCTGACTGTCCACCCTTTGGAATCTGAGCTCCTGACTTGATTTCCTTTCAGAAACAGTGACTAACTTAGCAAGAAATTAGCGAAGAAAATAAAAGTCTGAGAAAATGACCTGAAACATGAGCAAAATTAGTAAATGATAACAAGAAATTACCACACATATCAAAATATAATTAAATAAATGAATCAATTACAAAACTATATTCATAATAATTATAATTTCCTGATTAAACTTGAATTACTGGGTATAAGGAAAATACCAAGCAATGAAATGTGTTGAAATACCCACGAATTTACCAAATATATTGTGGGTAAAAAATATAAGAAAATTACAAAATATTCCCTTAAAAAAAAAGCATTTTTGCTCCTAAGGGTGAAACAAAACTTTAAAATAAAAGCCCACCCCATTACTCCTGGGTTTTCAACGGTTTAATCAACCAATCAGGTGGAGTGGTGATCATGATTCTGGATGCAGTGTAGTGACAATGTGACACATACTTTCTGGGTGCTGAAGTCTCAAACAGTTAGCTCTCAGTGCCAGTTGGCACTGGCATGCAAAGTTGCCACTGCCGTTTCAAATAATCACTTAACTGCATTTGTGCTGTTGTAACACCAGTTCTGTTGTATATATTTTAATGAGAAGTTAAACAGCTTCAGGTTTAAAGCTGCAGGCAACTCTCCACCCCGGTGACCTGTCAGAAATTTTGTTCCCTTTCTTGCTAAATTTGACTTACTATACTTAAATATGTATCTCATAACTCTTGAAAACGCAATGTCCATTCTATAGAAGAGGTGGTTTGCCCCTCTCTGCCCCCTGTGTAGTGACACTCCCTCATTTTGTCGATCGTCTTTTGCCTCTTCAGTCTCTTGTTCTCACTTTTCTTTGTTTTTTTTCCTTCTCCCCTTTTTCTTCTCTCTCCTTCCCTCCAACTCCCATGCCTCTCTTCCTTCTGCCTACCTGACACATCTTTACTTGCACACACTCTCTCGCTCTCTCTCTCTCCCACAACCCACACACACACCAACACACACACCACAACACATATGCACACGTGCTGACGGTGTGTGTGTTGCCGCTGTCACAGGGACTGAGAGATTTCTATTTCATTCCAGAGCCTCCCCTCTGTGTGGATGGAAAACCTAGACCTGCAGCACCACAAACTATTCACTCCCAACAAAGACACACAACACACACACACACACAATAGTAATAGGGAGATGGATGAAAAGTCTTGATCACTAGGGAACTGATGTCAGCTCTTTGACTTCTATGAGAAAAGAACAAACATTATGAGGAAAGTAAAGCAACTTTAAGTTGTTTGTGTGTGTGTGTGTGTGCGTGCATGTGTGCGTGCACTTGTGCATTAATGTGTGTATCTTCTTGTCTTTTTGAGGAATAATTATGATCACTAACAATGGTTGCTTAACTTATGACTGGAAATAATGGTGTATACATCGCAAATAATCATATCACATGATGTGAATACACAAAAGGGTTGTGTGCATGTGTGTATTTGAAGAGCACACACCAATATCTTTTTTCCTCAGGAGATTATGTTTGACATATTCAGAGAGCAACATAAAAAATATCACACAACTCTGTCAAAATGTGAGCGTGTGTGTACGTCCGTGTGTGTGTGTGTGTGTGTGTGCATGTACGGGACGTGATCCAGGCCTATAGTCACTGAGGTCCTGTTGGGGGCTGGTTTATAGAAAGCTCATTAGAGACAGTTGGGCTTAACTGAGGGGGATTCCGTCAATATCTGGCAACCTTGGTCGACTTCTCTGTGTTTAGCCGAGTACCAACAAGCCAATCGATACTTTGATTGCAGAATTATGGAGAAAGATTTTCACTGTGTATTTTAGGCCACTTGATTCAATTACTTAGGCTACGTCAATGAGGAAATTGAGAGGATTTGACATTGGAGGCAACCTGCATAACAATAGTGAACATGTCAGAAAATCTATAGGGCTATTCCTAAATATTGACGCAAAATGAATGGAACTTAATCTGATCCCTTTTTTCCCTAAAGAAAGCCTGGTGGCTCAACTCTTTACCATGCATATCATTCCATTGCCAATAATGTCCATGCATCGGCTTGGGTTTGAATCTCAGTTTATGCTTTGAGGTCTGATTTTTCTCCCTCTTACCCGACCTATCTCTCATCACTCATCATCAACTGCTTTTCAGATTGGTTGAAAATTGATATGTTGGTTTGCTGGTACTTCAGGCTGATATCGGTTCCCTATTAAAAATCCAGTCGTGGGAAGTCAATGCCATTCATCCTCAGTAAGACCGAGGAGGTTTCATTTGTGTGAGTTTCACCATTTCATGATCTAAATGTTGTTTCAGAGGCTTTTCTACTTTCCACCCTGGCAAGAATTAAACCCAAGACAAACACTGAATGCATGCAACTTTCAGGAATTTTTTTACTGTATTTATTCAGTGTGCCGGAACAACCAAACCAAACAAATTAAAATACAATGTGGCACTAGAAAGTGCATTTAGCCAATAGGACACTGTTGGCAAGTAAGTAGATTTCCAATTTACTGCAATGCACTCTTCATCCCCCTCGTCCTGGCTGTTGCAGCAGCTTTGTGGCTGATCACCGTCCTGTGCTGCTGTGCCCGTGTCGCCTGTCTCGGTCGAGGCCTCCTGTTGCTTTGTTGTCTTTATTTTGTCTGCTAGTGTTTCCTTTGTAACGTGACTGTATTGCTTTGTAATTTGCCCACTAGGTCGGCACCTATTGCACACCTGTCTGGCCATCAGTGGCTCTTCAATTTCGCCCTGTTCCATCTGTGTTTTTTTGAGGGATTTTTCTCTTGCCCGCTGTGAGGATTAAGTCAGGGGGTGTCATCCTGATTTATTTGCTGTAAACCTGTGGGCCTGTAAAGCTGTTTGAGCTCTTTGTAAACAGTGATTTTGGGCTCTAAATAAACTTAGGGTTCTTTTCACACCTGGTGGTTTTGGCACAGTTGTTTCGAAACAAGGAATGTTTCCCCCCAAAGATCGGTTCGTTTGGGTATGTGTGAACACAGCAATCACACTCAGATGCGGGACAAAACAAACAGGCCAAGATCACCATGATGGAATGATCTCGGCTTCCAACTGAACCCTGGAGCTGTTTGTTAACAATGATAACACAATCCAACAGATTCGCTGTAGATACAAAGGAACTTGTCTTGAGATGATACACAGCCCATATCTGATTGATGATTTGATGATATCACCTGATCAGGTTTACCCAATGCGTCTTCTGAGACACAGTTGTTGAGAAAACATGTCACTGTATGCGATAACAGCTCGCCACCTTCTACTGAGGTATGCATAACTAGGTTATTTCCAAGATGTACAACTGATCCATGATCTAAGTGAATATTCTGCTGATAACAAAAAAAACAACAACTCCTATAACAACCAGATGATCACAACTGTTGTGATGATGTGTCCACGCTGATGATGCCAGTTACACTGATGCTCTGTCATCTGTGCTAACATCATCTCATTCAATTACTGAATGTACACTTAAAACTTGAAACTTCCTTGCAGCAGGGTCACTTGAGTTTGTGCAAAGAAGACACATACAAGATGACTTTGGAATGCATATATATTTAGGCAAAGTGAAATTAAATGTATCACTGACTCCAAAACACTGATGACTCAAACACTGACAATGAATTACAAGAATAAAACATAAAGCACCAACAGAGGAAAGACACTGCAGTTTCTCTGGTGTGAGATATGAAAAATTTGGAATAACACAATTTTATGCCTCATGTTATAAGAACATTTGTGGATTTTAGAACAAAAGTAAGACCAGCCCACTGGTCTACACTGATTGCCAGGTCTTTTTCTGCCTGCATCAATCACAGTCTGTACTCACAAATATTCGAACAAGCTTTTGTATAATTTTGAAATACATTGATATATTAGTTCATTACTATTCAGTAAATGTTCCATCCTAGATGGTTTTGGAGCTTGAAGAGAGCCTTGTGTCATTTGAATCACATGATGAATAAATTACTTTTAGGAGCATTTCAGTAGAAGTGAGAATAGACAAATTTAAGCATATTGAATATGGGAACAAAATATTATAAATCAGCAGCTTTGATCTGACTGCATCGGCTTTAAAGCGGTTTCTAGATGAGGTGGTTGTACTAGAGCATGCTGATGTGTGTGTGGGAGGTATTTTGATAAAGTTCTTCTTGGATATGTGGTTGTTTGTCAGTATTCTTTGGGGAGTGATTCATCAGAGCAAATCAAAAACAAGTAACCCACAGCAGACCTTCTACACACACACACACACACACACACACACACAGGCAAACACACGCTCACACATACAGAGCACCCCACTGCCTATCACCAGCACGCCCCTAAATCAATAGGAGCGGTTGGGCAGCTATGAACGAATGAAATCCAAAGACCCTGCGCTCCTCTCATCCCTGCATCCATCACATTGAATGAGGAGGTGGCAGGGCGGAGCTAGGGCACCCATCAATCATAGCCCTGCTGCTCTCGCACAGCGACGCCTTATTGGCCATGGCCTCAGTCATCCTCGGGATGCAGCTGGCCGCTTGGAAGATCTGTGTAGCATTCAAACCATACAGCCTTTTGATGGCTGTTACCGATAGTTTTGGATTGAACTGCTGATATTTTGAGCCATTAGCTTTTGTTTGTATACTATAATATCAAAAGTCAGGTTAGCCCACATGTCTGTTCCCTCTCAAACTGACGTCAGGAGGATGTGTTTCTGGCATTTTTTTATTTGTTGACAAAAATGCGATGATATTTTTTGTCAAAGTTTTTGTCAACCAAGGTTCATTTTTGTCTAGTCTTTGTCTCGTTTTCATCCTGGAAAATTGAATGTCAGAGTTTTAGTCTGCAAAATGAACAGTTTCCATCCCCTCCAAAAATGTCAAATAGTTACAAGGCTTCAGTGTTACTTTGTCACGGAGGAAAAAGTCTTTGAAACAGCATTAAGAGTTCACAGGCCTCTAAAACTCCCCATTGAAACTGCTGGTAATGAAATTCTTTTGGGTGGTTAGCAGCTCCTTAATGCAGGTTTCACTGCAGGTTTTACAGACTGTTGAGTGAAATCCTCCCACACCACAGAGGGATGATTCCTCTGGTCAGATATCTTACATATATATATATATATATATATATATATATATAAATGAAATGAAATAACACTGACTTGCTGCAGTCAGAGAGAAGCTCCATTATATCAGAGGTGGGCGAGCCTGACTGGCTGATATTTGATTCTTGATAAATGAGGCCAATGTTGACCACATTTATTGACAAGATGATAAAAAAGTCTAACCCTAGAATGGTGTCCTTTTCTTTAAACCTGGCCCCAGTTTACATGAATGTCAAATTAAACTTGTAAAAAAAAACTGGCAGAACTTAACTTTCAGCATCTTGTTTGGATAGACATCACTTCCCGAAGCAAACAGAGATAGAAAGGGGCTACGGCGCACACAGCAAACAATCACAGTGTTCACTTCAGAGAAAAGATAGAGCAAGGCAAACAAAACAGCTCTCTCAATAAAGTATACAGCTTAGGTTATGATGATGTTTGCCCTCTGTGCCACTGTGGGCTGCGTGCAGAACACGAGCCAGTATACTCGGAGAAAAAGAATAAGATGTTATGATGAGGGAATGCAGGGTGTACCGAACAAAATACAGACAGCAGTTTCCTCTCACTTGCTAAAATGACTGTTTCTAATGCAACAGCATATTTTTGGTATCTTGTAAAAAAGACACCAAGATGCTCACAGACAAGGCTATAGACCCTTTTTTTAAAGCCGATATTTTGGCCATTTTGAAAGATGTTATATCATTTCACTTATCCCTATGCTCTTATGTATAACAGTGGTGGTGCTATCTTCCTCTCATTGTTACTGAGTGCTGGATACTTGGCTGGATGCTCTAAATGCTAACTGTTAGCCTCCTGCCATTGAGCTGGACTTCCCCCCAGCTAACACTCTTAAAAACAAATACCTTAATAATCTCAAAGAATTTTTAACATCACTTTACAAGTGTTGCTCTCTGAAACTAAAATGCACAAACGACACTTGCGATAGTTTAGTTCAAATTACTGTTTAAAACTGTATTTCTCTTGTTATCACCATTTGTTTTCTTGATTGCATCAGGTGGGCAACATTGTGGCTAGGTTTCTGACTAGCTTTCTCGTTTTCCTCTCATGGCCTTTATTTTTGTTTTGGTTTTTTTTGGAAAAAGGTCAACATTTTTACAGAAAATCTGCTAAACATCTTCAAACTCTTTTTTAAAATTTTATTTATCAGTGAGTGGGTTAAGGTGGTTATTTTTCAGAATATTAGCTGGGGGGAAGTCCAGCTCAATGGCAGGAGGCTAACAGTTAGCATTTGGAGCCTCCAGCCAGTATCCAGCTCTCAGTAACAATGAAGGGAAGATAGCACCGCTACTGTCCTACAGAACAGCTGGGGGGGAAAGTTCAACTATATGTCCTTTAATACCTTTATCAGTGGAACGCCAGCTGAGATTCATGTGTTTTTCCGGTAATGCCCTGCTCCACATATTCACACTGGGAGCTGCCCAGTCTTCTGAGAATTTGGGGATTAAGCACCTTGCTCCAGGGTACCACAATGCTGGTTGTTGAAGGAGGGGACAGCATTAGCCATTCACTTGCCACATTATTACAGCCACATTTCTGAATGGATTCCAGCCGGCAACTCTCCAGTTTCAAGCCTGTTTCTCTGACCTCTAGGGTACTTGAGAGAACAGTGGAAAGCGGGAGGACCAGAGAGAGGGAAAAAGACAACTAGTCTCCGACAGCCGTGTGCAATAAACAGAGCTATGCTTCAAGATTTTATGGATTCCTTCGTAAGTGAACATATCTATGCAAAATGAATTGTGTTTGTAAAACCACAGATCTGTAATAGAACAGGAGGAAAACCACAGTTTTCACCAGCAGGCTGTGGCATGATTGATGATAAACATGTCTCGACACCTTTTATGGAAATAGCTATAAGACTGTCTAAGCAGTTCACAACATGCTTAACTGTATCAACACCTTATGCCTGCATTTCATTCAGTTCAGCACTCACTATAAAATTATGCATTTATGTGGTTTGATGTAATGTCCATTACAGTGATAGCTTCTGCACAATCCTCACCAGTCTATGTTCTTATGTATCCTCACCAATGTATGAATTATTCAACTCAGATTCTACAGAATCAATAAAAAGGACTGATGAAAAAAAAAGTCCTGTCTCACAGTAAGTGGTTCCCAGAGCTTTCCTGTTGCCTTGCGACTGATGACAAAGAACAAAATGACACTGTATGCTCAGGCTTCCTTTCTGAAACAGACGTGGCAAGATGGGCAATAGTAAAAAAGACTGTCCTTAAATAAAAGAACACCAATTCAAACCCCGAGTTGGCAATCTCCCCACCCTGTTAAAGTGTCCTTGAGCAAGACAATGAATACCTATACCAGCTCCAAGGATGCTGTTCAGGTTCTGATCCTGACCTCTGACCTCCCTGAGTGAAGCAGAAGGAGAAATAGACTTTCTCCTAGAAGAGCCAGGAGCAAGTTTCAAATCAGCAGCTGGTGCAACAAGCATATGGAAGTATACAGAGCAGAGCTGTTGCATGATAAGTGTGAGGGCATGCATATGCACGGGCACAGTCACACAAACACAGCTGTCATTTCTAGGTATATAATGTCTGGGGGTGCTGGAGCCTATCCCAGCGCTCATAGGGCGAAGGCAAGGAAACACCCTGGACAGGTCGCCAGTCCATCGCAGTCATCTGTCAGTTCATTTTGGAAAATTGAAGCATGCTAACCTCAAGTATTGTGTGTGTTAAAATTCAATATGCCAGGTCTATGCTCTGTATTCAGATTTCAGATTATTTTTTCAAACTGGTAAACCCATACATGTATGTTGCCTACTGTACTCTGTACGATACCTGAATTTAAAGGACCATATCAGAGATTCCTCATGTTTAGTGTAATATAATAAAATGTATATATTGCATGTTTCTGCTAATCTTTTTTTCCAAAGCAAGCAGTCATATTTTAGAAGAATTTTTCCTGGCTATTATCCAGCCATTGGTTTCCATTCATTCCACTACGATATGAAAATGAACTTTCAGAAACCTTAAGAACTTTCTTCACACCAGTATTTCATCACTGTAATAACACATTAGTTTTCCTAAAAGCAGCAGCACTGTTGGGTTCCCATGACTTGAAATTGAGTAATACAGTCTCTCATGGGAGAACAGTCCCCCAGGGAAACGTTTTGTTCCCACAGCCAATTATCAGTTCTGTGGTTTATGATGTGGTAATATTGTGAATATTGCCACAGAAGTAGAACATTATAAGGTGGGTGTTTCAATCAAACATTCTGATTTTGATTATATAGTGTGAAATTATTAATGCCACAAAAATGTCTTGTTGCAATATGAAATGTACTAAAGTACAGTAAATAGGTCCAACATTCAAAATCACTGGTATGGTCCTTTAATGGGAGAGTGATCTTACACAGGATTAAGTGAGTGATACACTCCTTGCCTTCTTGGTTGCAAACTCAGTAATAAGATCTTTATAATCCATCTTGGATGCAACGTATTTTTCAGTAGACAGAATAGCAAATCCACAGAGTCTGTTTTGCGACATGCTGGGCCGCAGGTTGTTTCTAATTAGTTTCAGCTTGGAAAAGCTTCACACGCCTGATGCCACTGTTACTGGAATAGTCAATAGGACCGTAAGCACAAAGGTTCCCTCAATCCTTCGGAGAAAACCTCAAGTTTTAAGTGCTGTGGTTGATTCCTTTAGAAGTATCCTCAGGTCACAGAAAAGGTCCACTGTGTTTGTGCTGTGAGATTTGGCTGCGCTCAGCATCATTCAGTCAAGCGCATCGCAGGTCAGTCTCCTCCATTGGACACAGTTTGGTCAGATGAAAAGGAAATCCAAATACACTGCAAAAACTCTTGCATTGGTTTAAAACAAGTAACCTATAGAGTGCAGTGAGACACCTGCTCAGCTCAGCTCAGTGACTGATTCAATTCTTCCCTCTTTTCACATTTTTTTTTTCCTTTTCTCAGGCCCTGACTCTTTGATGAAATCAGTTGCACTGTTGCTACACACATCATTCTTCCCTCTCCTGCTATGCAACGACCAATAAATTGGCTATAATTGGATCTTTTAGGTGACCTTGACTATGGGCCTACACACTGAACATGGCAAACAGGAGTTACATTCTAGAAGCATGTTATGAATTCCTTGTGATGGGTCTGAGCAAGAAGCAAAGTGGCTGGTAGACTGTCAGCTGTACATGAAGATTAAAGTGACATATGGGTCTAATATCTGCCTGTTAGTACTATTCAATTTCATTTCATTAGTTTGTTTCAGTGGTTGGTGTCTTGTGATCTAAATGCTATTTCAGAGGCCTTTCCACCCTTGACCGAACTAAAAGGGTAAAACAAACAAAAAAAATCCTTGGAACCTTTTGGTATTTGATGGGCAAGAAAACGGCCGAATTTCATGATACTTTAATGATGACTTTAAAAAATCAGGTATTAAAATGCTATTGTTGTCAGCCCTCTAAAAGCCATATCGGTCGACCCTGCAGGATCAGCAGTAGTTAAGGGCATGAACCTTGTCTTCTCTCGCCTTCTTCCCCTCCTCCTCTCATTTTTCTAGACTGGTGATATGTCAAGTCCACCACACACACACACTCTCTCTTTCTCTCTCTCTCTCTCTTTCTCGTCTGAGCTGACACAGACGAGAGACCTTTCTTTTTTCCCCCCACCAGCTCAGTCAAACTATGCGTGGGAAAACGGGGGAAAAGAGCTTGTCGTTTTACATATCTATTTTTGCCAGCGAGGCAGGCAGGCAGTCTGGAATGTCAATGTGAGGCTGAGCCGACTCTGACTGATGTGGGATCACAGTGATGGCTGTACACAGCGGTGCAACCAGCACACACACACACACACACACACACACACACACAGACTTTGCCGGTGGCTGAGGCTGCAGGGTACAACTATAGACAGCTTCGATAAGACCAGGTCACCCAGGTAGAGGACTGCATGGAATTCAGACACACCCACACACACACACACACACACTCACACACACACAAATTCCATCCAGGAAAGCATTCAAAGTCAAGCTATCCTTGCTTACTCCTAACACAAAGAGTTCTATTTAGTAACAGTGGCATCTGGTTCTGTAGTGATGCACCACAGCAGAGTCCTTTCTGGTGCTACAACACTTTTAAAAAGATTATTTACTTGTAATGGATCTACATAGAACCATGACGCTGAAAAGAAACATTTCAAAATGCATGTTTCTTTTTTTTTTTTTTTTTTTTTTTTTTCAAACTGACACCATCTTATTTACAAGGACTCCTAAGTGAAGTGACTGCTCCTTAAAAGGTGCATGTCCCAGTGCATTTGCAAGTTGAAAACAGTTGAATTTTTTCAGAAAAGCGCAATGGCTATGATGTCAACCACTTTTTTTTTTTTTTTTTTTTTTTTCATCAGCCAACCACCCCCTGCTGCCAGAGAGACTTTTGTGAGTAACCAAATGCCACAAGTTGCTAGCTAGGCCTTTCAACATTAAATAATAATGTCACTTGAACTTCAACATAAACTTGAACTGACTTCAGTCTTCATTGGCAACCTCTAAAGCCTGCACCCAACTTTACAACCCCTTCCTCCTCATGTCTGGCAATGTTAAAAGACTGAAGAATGTTAAAACTGTAAATAATGTCGCTGCCTGGCGAGCTGTATCATTCAATCCACTGATACAAGCCTTTTTTTCTTGGGAAAAAAAAAAATGAGTGTGTCCACACCCTTTGAAGAATTTTTCATGAACCAGACTGGATCCTTTATTGTAATATACCTATTTGCTTGTGTGTTTTTAAACAAATCAGAGGTTTTCTGATATGTGTGGAACCACAACCTTACCCAAACAATCCTACAAGAACCCATGTTCTTTTGAGTGTATTTTCACATGACACGCAACACTGATGTGTAAAAGAGCAGGCACACTCCTCAGCCAAACACTGGGTCCACTGATAAAGATAGCATCGGCATTTCACACTGCAAAATATGCTGCTCCTTTCTCTCTCTCCCTTTCTCTCTTTCTCCCTCAGTCCCGATTCATTCCATATCTACTATTCATTAGTATGGCAGACAAAATATTTGTGTAGCCAAAGCAGTATCGTATGCCTGAGGTAGTATTATGCTGCTTTCAAATGATGTTAGAAGTAATGGGGACTTGAATACGCATGGACAACCCAACAGAGCCAACGGAGTAAGAGTGGTAACGCTTTCTGTGAAGAACAAATCTCTGAGATGTGATATTTAGAGGTCATTAAGGTACAACTAACTGTAATAACTGTAGTTACATTACAAAATATTACTGAGCAGCATTCTGTGTAAATAATCGACTTTGTTTCTATTCACTCATTATTAAACCTGTACTTGAGACACATTTTCTTTTTTAATCAATTCACTAATATTTCAGTTACATTTTTAAAGGGACAGTTCACCCATTTTAAAAATGTGGTATTATTTCCCTTCCCCCTTTAGAGCTGTTCTGTAGGACAGTAGTGGTGCTATCTTCCTCTCATTGTTACTGAGTGCTGGATACTGGCTGGATGCTCCAAATGCTAACTGTTAGCCTCCTGCCATTGAGCTGGACTTCCCCCCAGCTAACAAGCTTCAAAATAACCAAATTATTCCAGTCAAAGGTTTTAGAAAGTTCAGGGAAATATCTCTTCAAACTGTCTGATGTCAGACGTATGAGTGTACAATGAGATCTCGAGTCATTATTTACTGATCACAAGCAGTATTGTGAACAAAGATTATGAAATATTTATCAGCAGCAATAATTCGATAGCAACTCTGCTCAACTCTTCAATTTAGTTAATTATGATGCCTTCCCTGTTTACAGACATGTAGGCTGAAACACACGCGCCACAAACTCCCTGCCTCTCTCCTGTTTTCACAGTCTGCTGCGCTCTAGTCTGAAAAAGACGCTGTCAGAGTGAGAGAGAGAGAGAGAGACAGAGAGAGAGACAGACAGAGAGAGAGACAGAGAGAGAGAGGTAGTGAAAAATAAGAAAAGGGAAAGATCAAGAGGGAGGGGAGGAGAAAGATAAACAGCACAGATGTCACAAAGATGGAAAGGACAAGATGTGAAGCAAGGCACTGGAATGCAAAGCTGCGCACTGTATGTGTGTGTGTAGGCGTTGTGTGTATTTATGCAGCAGAGTGTGTGACAGTATATGTTTTCATGCACGTGTCTGCATGAGGATACAAAAAGTGTGTCATCCACCAATCAATAACATTGTTACATAACCATACAATGAGAATAGATGTCAATAAATTTTAAGTAGACATTTGATGCATGGGATGGAAGAAAAAAGAAACAAGGAAGAGACATGAAAGGAGAGATGGAACAAAATCTTATTTCCAACTGCACGCAACTAGTTAAAATTTTAACTAAATGGACAGCAGGATATTCATTAAGGAAAATGATTTGTTTTTGGGAAAGCAAATAAGATTGATCTTTCTTTTTATTTGGTAACATCACTGGTGCCAAGTGATGAGAAAGTTGAAGAGATTTTTTTGTTTTTTTGTTATGAAAATGTTGCAGATTGATTCTTCCATCTGTGAGTGGGCATGCAGTACAAAGAAACCTGTCACTGTACGGCTCAAAACTACTTTTTTAAAGGCCATGCATTTAGGCAAATTACTTTAAAGTGACAATAAAAAGGCATTTTGAGGGTTTTGTGTTTATATTATGTATGAAACAGTTTGCTGGGGCAGGGCTCAACACACAGATTTGTAAAGCAGTGCGTGGTCAGTTAAGCAGAGAATGGTAGTTAAATTTGATGTATAGTGATTGTAAAAAAAATGTGATGATTAGGACGTGAGGGTGGAGGGAGTAAGTGAGAGAAAGAGAAAGTGAGGGAAGGAAGGAGGAGAGGGAGTGAGAGAAGGAAGCAGAAGTGAACAGAGCCTGTACAGTCATGTCCTCGTATCGTCATCATTACAGATGAAGTGGCTCCATCACAAATGTCACTCCAATACATAATTACAAAGGTCTACAATGGCTGTCACATTAAAAGTTTTTTTTTTTTTTTTTTTTTTTTTTTTTTAAAGTGGAAGTTGGGCCCTCTTTAAACATATTGTGCCATAAGAACAATTATGTTGCACAACACACTAAACACAGGTTAATATTCATTTTATTTGAACACAAGGGCAATGCTGATGTAAGATACTCATACTTCATTTTGTGCAGTAATAATAAGTTTTGTTTTGGCAAGAGTTTTAGAAAAAATTAGAAGAGAACAGATCAGTACATTAAGAGTATAATTACTATTATAAACCTATGGGGGTTAGGACTCACAACAAATCAAAGTCAGTATTTTAAAGGGAAAAGCAAAAATAAATAAATAAATAAAAAACACATTTTATCAGTGCAAGCACAGGGTCTTGTCCTGACATTTACCAGATCTGTGGCTTATACTGCGATGAATTTTTTTTTTTTTTTTTTTTTAACTTAGGATTCCTATTTGGAAACCTGAGCAAGATTTCTCAGCCCCAGAATTCCCAACTCTAACAGATGTGACGTCATAGAAACGTGTCTACTCACATCGTGCAGGGCAAGAAAACATTTACTTCTGTACTTTGTAAACACATTTGAAATAGATTTCCAGCATGACATGCTTCGTATGAATTGACATGTGGCAGCAGTAGTCGTGTAAATCCATAACAGTGAACCACACAGCTCTTAGCAGCTGTTTCTCAGACTAGAAGCAAAACCAACTGTGGTTTCATCCATGTTTTTCTGACTTGGCTCGAGTGCACGGAGCTCATAAATGATGTAAGTCCTTCCTCCGACTTCCCACCTCCAACTTTAATGCAGCAGAAATGACAGCTGGTAATCACGTGGCATGGGTGTCAGCTGATAAGAACTGGGTGTGGCATTCAAAAAATACTTCCTGACAGGATCCTCCTCAGTTTCCTGGCTCAAAGGTTCCCAGAAGGAGAGACTAAAGTGGCTTCATTTGCAAGATGGCGAGGTCAGAATCAGTTTCCGGATCACAAAGGAAGGGAGGAGGGTGGTGAAAGAAAGTAGGAGGCATTTTAACGGTAACAGGATCCACCTTCGGATTTAGGGAACGTATGTAGTCGGTGGAGGGTCCTCACATGTCTAGTAATTTCTGAGTGAGTGTGTTCCTGTCCCCCGCCTCTGCCTGCGTGCCTGTCTGTCTGCTAACTGTAGCAGACATCCTCCCTTTGCAAAGCCATCTGACTCCACTCTGTAGCGCTTAAACAAGCCTGACTGGAAATGAGCACAGACACTACGGAACGACCTGCCTTCCCGATCAATTAGGATAGAGAGAATGGCAAAGAAGAGAGAGACACAGATAGAGACAGTGGAAGAGACAGGAGAGAGAGAGGACAGGGCAGACAGAGACAGGGAGTCGAGACAAAGCTTTCAGTTTCCTCTGAATTCGTACAAAATGTTAAGTGCATTTTGCAGAGCTCACCAGACGAAACATTCATTTCCGATGAAACACTATCTCCCTCCAGGTCACCACCCCAAACCCCCTTCATGCAGAATCTGAGAGCTACAGCTGAGCGTATATTGTTTGTTTTTTTTTCCCATCCAGCCCGTCTTCCTCTGCTTGCAAAAGAGATAGAGAGGATAAATTGCAGGGTTTCGGGGGCCGATACATAGTGACCCTCCATCCATCTCTTTTCTGTTCTAGCTCCACTTTCTCAGAAAGAGAGAAACAGAGAGAGAGAGAGAGAGAGAGAGAGAGAGAGAGAGAGAGAAAGAGAGAGAGGGAGAGAGAGAGAGAACGGAATGAATGACAAAAACAAAGACAGCACACATATGTACACACGCAAGCAGTAGTCCCTACAATGTCCACTTTGTCTCTCCGTGCTTTGAATGATTTGAAAAATATGTTCTCAACCTTTTTGCATTATTATGAATATTTATGATATTTTGTAACCAGTGGTTTGAATGTATAAACTTGTTTGTTGGGTTTTTAAATCTGACAAGTGCTGTACTGCTTTAGCCATTTTGATCTATATTTAAAAATAAATAAATAAATAAATAAATCACTTGATTTCTTTCAAAAACATGGAAAATAGGTGCAAACTAATTAGAGATGAGCAGAAAATGAGCAAGAAATAGGTGAGAAATTACAACATCACCTGAAAATCAACAAACGACTTAGTCCAAATGTTAATTTTGTTAACAAACAAACAAACAAAAATGTGCAAAAATCACTGGAAATCAGAAAAAAAAACATGTAAAATGAAAAATTACCAGACAACTATATTTATAATTATTATAATTCTATATTTCAATTTAAAAATTACCAAAAAAAAAAAAAAAAAAAAAAAGGAAAGGAATAAAAAGAAATAAAGTGAAGTTTGTTCATTTTGATCAAGGCAGACTCACATGCTGCTCGTGTGGCAGCCACCAGAAGTGAAAATCTGCGTGTTTCGGTGTGAGGGCAGGGTGAAGCACGGCTGTCAGCTGGATGTGGCAAAGCAAGGGCACTTGAGCCTGAGTCAGTGCAAACACTACCTTACAGTTTTATCTTTAACTTTGCTCTCCTTATAATGGAGAGCAAAGATCAAGAAAAAATTACCAGACATCTATTTGCAAACCGTCTCTTTCAAAGGTCACATCAGGGAATATTCGGCCCTTGTGATCCCTCTAAGCTGGTATTTTGGTGACCTATGTCTAATAATATATCGCACTGACTGCATATTAATATCTTGCCAGACATCAGTCATTGCCCCCCTTTTGTCCCCAGATATATAACTTTTGGAGGCAAATGATATTAGAGGCAGGGACTTTACCATAGTTTAGAGTTTAATGAATTGAAGCCCTGTAGGTGGAAGGGTTAGGAGGGGGTGGGAGAATGGAGGACGGAGGTGGCTTTGTCCCGAAGCGCTGTGATCAATCTTCCACCACCAGTAACACCATGCAGCAGAGCCCCTATCCACCCCCACCCAGTGGCCCCAACGGGTGGGTGGTGGCGGGGGGTGACTTATATTCAGATTGAATCTGTTGAAAGGTTAGGTTTTCTATATGTCCCCCCAGTGCTCTTGTTACAGAGTAAGCTCTGCTCTGCTACACAGTCAAGAGAAATACGTTCTGAAACCACTCATGCTATTTCAATCTGCACTTCCTACCCCCCCACCCCCCGCGCGCACGCACACACACACACACACCACACACACACACGCACACACACACCACCCACATCTCTCTCTCTCTCTCTATCTCTGTTCACAAAAATGGGGACACTCTGAATATGTATGGAAACCATCTGAACCGTTGGCATGACAGCAGAGATGACCTTCGCTAAATGCATCCAAAACATCATTGGCTGTCGAGGCGTGCTATCCATTGAGTGAGGCAGAGATGGATGATGGCCATCTTTACTGTATGGACACCTGCTGAGATGCAACGCTGGGTCAGAAGGTCTGCCTCTTTTGCTGGAGGCGACTGATTGGCAGGGAGGGTGGTGAGGGATAATGGAGTGCAGGGGGCATGTCAGGAAGTTATGATCTCTGGGAGTGGAAATGGAAGATTTGTGGCTATGCATGTTTTTAGAAGGAATTAGTGGAAAATATAGAGGTGTAGGCATTTAAGACTAGCAACAAAATTATTATATACAATAGGAAAAGAGCTAGATGCAATGGGTGTGTTTGTTGTGTACAGTATGGAATAAAAAAATCTGAAACAGAACAATAGTGACAGGTCAATGCATTCAAGTGAAACAGCATTTTCAAATTACCTTACCATTCAAGTTCATGGTAACCCCATAGGTTTATAACATCTTGTTATATTCATTTGTAAGATTTTGGTTGTACTTGGGGTCGCAAAATCATGAACACTCAAAGAACCATAATGCCTCACACTACACCCCTCAGTCAAGTCCATCCATCTCTGCCCTAAACCTCGATGAGGGCCGACCAGTGACTGGGGGCCTATTCTGCTGGAAAGTACAAGATGCCTGTTCACCCAAAAACGCTTCCTGGAATTTACTTCAAATTCCACAAATTCCGACTCCACGGATCCCATGCTTTTTACATGGACCTTGGTAGTTCACCCTGATTCTCAGGGTCAAGATGCTTTACTGGGTTGTTTTAGGGTTACTGACACTTAAAGGCTGTATTTTGCTTTTCCGCTAACAACTCAAACATTCTGCACTATTCAGTTTTGTCTATGTCACTTAGTTGGTGAGATGTAAAATGTAATGGAAACTTTGCACTGAGAAATCTTGAATTGGGAAGTTTTTTTTTTTTTTTTTTTTTTTTTTTTTCCCCTCCATTTAGTGTCAGCTATCCTTGAATTCTTGATTAGATTTTTGGGGCCTTGTCACCAGTTTGTGCATGTCCAGGCAGTACAATGGGCACAAATTCAGTTTGTTCTATTCTGACAGCAAGAGCTATCATAAAGCCATACGCTGTAGACAGGGACACTTTTTCCTAGAGTTGCATCTGTGTGTGTGTATATGTGTGTGCATCTTCCTTTGGTTTTCTATCTGACCACAGAGAGTGTGACAAATGGATGTGTCAGAGCTTGATGGAGCACTGCGATTGCTGTGCTAGGCACAAAGCTATTACAAGACTATATAGACAGCCCCAAAGAAAAATCCTGTTTCAATCAACCACACATAATCTCTGAGACAGAGAAAGATGTACAAGTTCAACTGCTGATAGAAAGTGCAAGGTCCTGTTGGAATATCACACCCCCAAAACAGAATTTGAATCTCTTTGTAGTATTTTGAATCCGGTAGTGATGAAAGTCCAGATTTGTGTACATGTAAGGGTCTTTGTCGGTCTGAACAAAAGAGAGCCCAAAAGGTTTTGGTGACTGTTATGACATCGTCAGACAATATTGTCTAGAGCTACATCACTGAGAATGAACGTCAGACTGGCTTTTAAAAAAATGAGTGCATCTTCTGGTACACAACTGTAGTGCTGCAGTGTAGCATCTCACACACAGACAGACGTAGGCTTTTGAAGGCCAGCACCAATATTCTTGGACTGAAACTGTCAATACAGTGAACGGGTATAATTAGATTTAACCATTTTTATATTTCTTAAAAATAACAAAATAGAATCTTTTAGCATTTTTCTATGATTTTACTTTTGTCAGGGTGGAAAAGAGGCAAAGATATGTGAGGAAGAATGTGCAATAGTATTCAAAATATTTCGTCCATTACTCCTCCTTAAACGTCAGTACGTGTTTTTATTCTGAATTATTCTTTTCATGCCTAAAATTGTTTGCAAATGTATGCTAAACTACTGAACTTATGTGTAGTGGAGATATACATACCTTGGAAAATTGAGGATAAAGCTAAAAAAAAAAAGTTGAAAAAAAGGTAATTCAATCAAGTGAAAAAGGAGGTTGCTAATAAAGTTAAAAGTGGATGGATTAAAGTACTAAAATGGGTGCAAATCTTGGTCAGCTCTGCTTTGGGCGGTAATCTGCTTTAATCAGTGTTTCAGCACCATGGACAGCGTCATGGGCTGAAGGGGGGTGAGGGAGACAAAAAACAATGGTGCTGACACACTGATCTCTGTAATCCATTCACTTTTTTCATTTTAAATCATCGCCTTGTATTCATTTTAAATAAGAGAAAGAGACAATCATAAAGAAAAAACAGACAAAATTTTGTGCAACATTTAGGAATGATTATGTGTATTCATGAAGTTGCCTCATATTAGACAAGATTAGCAACAAATTAGCAAGAGAGTGGGAGATTGTTAATGTACCCCAGCAATGCACGCTGCTAGATGGCATTCACATGGACAAGCACTGCTAAAACCAGGTGTAGTTAAGACTAGGCTAAAGTTCAGTTGGTGCAACTGACCTACAGTCCATTCTTTTTTTTTTTTTTTTTTAAGGATTTTTTTGGCATTTCTGTTTTATTTGATGGTGACAGTAGAGAGACAGGAAAGGCAGAAAGAGAGGGGATGACATGCAGCAAAGGGCTCTGGTTCCTGTGTGTGTGTGTGTGTGTATGTGTGTCTGTGTGTGTGTGTGTTCATTTATTCATTCAAGTGTAATACTTTTTGCAGTGAGCACTGCATAGGGGAATTACAGTATGCACTGTTTAAAGTGGTGCAGAGCCCCAAGAGCCCTGCATAAGGAGAATACAGAGTGCACTCATACACCATGCTGTACGGTAAAAGTCAAACAAGCATCAACCAGCTTGAAGCTGGTGCTCTGTATATCCACATACCAGGAAGTAGTGTAGTTATTTTCAAATCAATTCAAGAAACAAATATTAATTTCAGTTATTCTCTTAGTTAAAGTCAATTATTCTCTGCGTGTGCTACCATAGCACTAACCCTTTTTAAAAGTCATGCAGCCGCCCAAAGAAATGCACAGATGCCCTTCGCAAATAACCACAGACCGCAGAGTCTGTTCACTTGCCAATAGTCTAATGTTATTCATAACAATGATAACAAAATAATTCACCAGCTGTGATCATGGTGTGTAAGTGTCTGGCCAGGATCTGATTTTCAATAAAAGGCCAGTGTCATCTGGCTGATATTAATCTGACGCTAGCTGAAACCCTACAGCATGTCACATGTCCTGAAGGAGCTCACTTCACACCTGTATTACTGTTGTATTTTACGCCAGACAGTGATGCTGCAGTGAATACATTCTGAGATAGAAGTCCAGATTTACTACAGACATGCGTTGAAGCCTCTGCAGTGCATTTTTTCTGACGTAAGTCAAGTGAAAGAGACGGCAGTAAACAGCCTACAAGACATAAAGCACTATGACCTTGGGCTGGTTTGCTCTAACCAAGCCTCGTCACTGCTTCTTGTGTGTGTGCGAGTGTGTGTTGGAGAGTGAGACAGAGAGAGAAGGACAGAGAAACTGTCTATGTGAAAGTTTACTTGTGTATGTATTTCTGTGTCTGTATTTGTGTATTTTGTTTTGTGTGTGTGTGTATGTCAGTAGGCTGTCCCCCTATTAGAGAGTGCTTACCCAGCAGTCGATCCCACGAGGAGCAGAGGCTGACCCTTCATACCTGACTCACTGACTGGCTCCACTCTTAACACAAAAGGTTCTGGATGGTACCAGAAAATGGTTCTTTAGGGTTGCACCCTGGCAGAAGCCGTTTTGGGATCCAAGCATTCTAAAGTAGTTCTTTACAGGACCACAAAGTCTGTGTAGAACCATTTGTGAAGAACCTTTCTTAAGGGTTCCTATTAGGGATTGGCATCCCTAGTAGGAACGCTTAAGAAATCAATAAATTAATCATCATTTAGAAGTTGATCAATTATTACATTGAATCCTCTGATATCTGAGACCAAATTCACTTGATGTCTCTGAATAACATGAGGTGAAAGGCAAATGGCAAACTAACAAGAAATGACCCTAAAATAACTGGATCAACAAGGGATCAGGTATTTTAGGGTCATTTCTTCAGTATAACCCCTAACCCTAAAATTAAATCATTTAAAAAAAAATTAAAAAAGGAATTTTGCAAATTTTTATCTTTATTATATAATTTGTATATTTAAGATCTAATTTATATATTTTGATTAAATTACAAGAAAATGACCCTACAATTACCACAAAATTACTGAACTAATTTACAATAATTTACACAATTTACAAGACAAAATAAATAACTGAGTAAAAATAAAAATCATGAAAAAAATAAATAAAGTGAATTTTGTTCAGAGGGTGAAATAAAACTTTTTTGAAAACCCATGCTGGGTTCTAAATGGTTAAATAGATTAATCTACTGACTGACTGTAAATGTTACTGACTATAATTGATTAACAGAACTTCGGCTCCCACAGCACCAGAGAGGGATCTGCTGTAGTACGACAAGCCTAGAGAAGAATTTCTTTTGTTCAACAGTGTACAACCAATTATGACCGATCATAACGGCATAGCTGCTTAATTGACCAACTGCTTGTCTTACTATCCAAAATGCCTGTCTAACCACCTGTGTATCTGCTCAACTTATTATTTAACTGCCTGATTGCCTGTCTAACAGCTGGAGCGCAAATGAATCACTTCAGAGCCTCTCTCTTTGACTTTCTCTCTTCATCTCTCTCTGCCTATGCATTTAGAGTAGGAGATTTCTGCCAGCATTTTTCGGCTGGCCTTAAACCAAAACGCACGGGCACACACACACACGCATACACACAAGCCTATTTTTTTCCCCCTCCCAGTGTGCTGACGTCAGTGTGCAGAGAAGGTAAGATGAAGTGAGAGGAGAAGGAGGAGGCAGTGATGGGGGGTGGGAATCAGGAGAGAGAGGGAAAAGAGAAGAGGACAGGAGGTGGAGTAGAAGGAGGAGAAAGGGAGGGGACACAGATAGAGACAGATGAGGGGCGTGGGAAGAGGATTTTCAACCAGCTCATCCTCCTAGTGTCCCAGTCAAAATGCATCCAGACGTTCAAATATCAGGGTGGGAGGCTTGATTTATTGTTCCACACACCTAAACAGCTTCAGAACACCACTCACAAGAACAAATCGATCAAATGCTCCTTCAAGTATTCAGTTCAGTGCCGTTACTGGCGTGAGCACTTATCAAAAGAACTATAGCCAAAGTACAAAATGTCAATTTCCACTAGCACTCTTTCATACACTAAGCTGTTTAAATCCACTGGATCGGTGGAGCACCTGGTTCGGGTTTGGGGATGCCAGTAACTCCAAGAATGACAAACTCATTATGTCCCATCCAGTTTGATCTAGATGTAAATGACTTACTGAGGATGTGAACCAAAAACAAAAAATTTCCTTCATCTTTGAGCTGATGTCGTCTAAGTTGTGTTTTACCCCCACACTAAATGAGCACATTTTCAGAAACTAGAGGATGTTGCCTTTCAAATGAGGCCTCATATGTGGAATTTGACTTCACAGTTTTTCTGTTATACTTTTTTTTCATTTGGATATACCACAATAGGTGATTTTTTTTTTTTTTAATGTAGGTTTCAAATTATATGTTGATGATTGTTTGAATATAATAATAGAATATTTTATGCAATAATGCAAAGCATGTGTGTGCATGCGTGTGTGTGTGTGTGTGTGCCCTCACTCCCAAACGTTGTGACACTTATCAACATATTAAAATAGAAGATTTGCTGTTCTTTCCTGCAAGTATTCTTAATTTATATTGCAAACTTGAAAATCAACTCTTTTGAAATATCGCCCCGCTTGAATATGACTTCTGCTCTATAGCACGTATATTTTGGAGTTTTTCCCACTTCAAGAGAAATAGGAATCTTTCATCGCAGTGACCGCATATTCTGTTTTCTCTTTGATTGCCACCGCCTCCCGTATTCATGTATTCAGCTGCTGCTTTCGGCTCGGCACTGATAACCTCCCTTGCTCTGCCCTCCCTCTATTTTCTCCTCTTCCTTACATTAGCATCCATCCAGTTTCTCCCTCCCTCTCTCTCTTGCTCTCTGTCTCTCAATTCTGTACAATTCAGTGAAGCTTTATTGGCATGATGTTTGGATGAAAACATGTTGCCAGAGCAAATAATCTTACACAGACAATATGATACAAATGGTGAATAAACACACTGTTACAATAAAGAAAACACAACACATAAAGTTAAAGAAATGAGCAAAGGAAGCAGGTAAGACAGCAGAATGCAGAATGTTGTACAATGTGTAAGTTAAACATCTTCATGTTGTGGCATGCAGTAACAACCTCTCTCTCTCACACACACACACACTCTCTCTCTCTCTCTCTCTCTCTCTCTCTCTCTCAGCCTCGCTGTATTCCTCACACGGTGAGGGTTAGCCCGAAAAGCTGTCAGGATCTGTCCTGCTGTCAGCGAGATGCCGAGTGGGAGCACGCTAGATATCGGCCTCGGTGCGTCCCTGACAAGAAACAAGCCAATTAAGGATTCCCCCGGCACTGCTTAAGCCCGGTTATGGCAGAGGTCCCTGGGATGGACGCCGGTGTGCTAAATCATCATACCTTTTTTTTTTTTTTATATCAGATTCTCCGCGGGGAGAAATGGAGTGGTCCTGGTTTATTCCTTTTTTTTTTTCTTTTTTTCAGGCTGCGCTGCAGGCTGTCACTCTTAACGATTCAGCAGAGAAGTTTATTCCAGGGTTGAAGGACGCTAAAATACAGATTTTCCTCTCTCTCCCTCGCTCAATCTCTCTCTCTTTCAGTGCTAATAGTATTAGGGATGCAGGAAGTACTTAGAGATAAGCCTAAGGTAGTGTAATTGCAATCAATTATTGTGGTTAAATATTGTAATAAAAAGATTAGGGATTAGCATTAGGAGAAGGTAAAGAGGCTTGAGTGTGTGTGTAAGCATGTGCATGTAATTGTGTGTATCATCTGCATACTCATATATTATCATTTATTTAAACTTAAATCCAGAAACTCTTGAAGCTTCATCTGCCCCTCTCCCTTTCCCTCTCCTCCCTCTCTCTCTCTCTCTCTCTCTCTCTCTCTCTCTCTCTCTCTCTCTCTCTCGCACCCAAAAGCCTGAATCTGACGGCAATCCTTTAAAACGTTTCCTAAAACTGACAGGCTGATTTGTTCGGGGGGACTTTATCCCGATTAGTGGTCGCCTGGGCTTACTGTTGTTGTATTGGGAGCACAATAAAGCAAGCCGGGTATTATCATGGTGCAGTATCGTACAATAGCACAGTGGGAGGCTGCACGATGGAAGGGAATGCTACTGAAATCACAGGGGATTTGGCACCGTCCCCGTTGCATATATGAGTATCAGAGCAACACACAAGGGGAGATGCACACGAGGGTGCCAACAACTAGTTTCTGAAGGCTGACACCAGTAGTTTTAGAATGAGGCTGCTGATAGCTGGCTTTCAGCATCCTTGAATCTGAGCATTTTCACAAAAAATATCCAGTGTTTCCCCTATTTTTTTTTATCCTTGCCAGCATGAAAAAAGCCTCTGAAACAGTATTCAGACCACAAGGCACTAAAACTCTTCACTGAGAAGCAGACACAGACAACACAGACGGACTCCTTCACACAAATGTCTTGGCGACTTCATGGCATACAGCCATGATTTTTCTTTGGTAAACAACTATGGTTAACTATTGTAACTGTTCGTTTGGCAGAAAGTGAAACTATGGTTTCTGAAACATAGTTGTACTTTAGTTAAACTGTTTTCTTCAGTATGACTATCAATTAGTTATAGTTACCACAAAATATGTTAAAATAAATTGATAAATAAGGACAGTTCCATAAAGTTCCGCAATAATATTTTATGTGACTTACTGAATATTGTCTAATTTGAATTTTTAGTGCAATTTAATATTTAATGCAATTTTAATTAACTTAAGCAATTTTTGGTTCATTTTGCTAATCAATATTGGAGAAATGAGTAATATAAATGAATTCTTCACATTTTAAAAAATATTTTAATAAGATTATTTATCAAGAATTCATCATGCTTAATGAATTATATATTTGTCTACCTTTAATTTTTAATGTTTAATGCAAATTTATTTAACTTAAGCAATTTTTATTTTACTTGGGTATAATCAGTATTAGAGAAATGATTAGCGTAAACTAATTCTTCATATTTTTTTATTTTTAATTTTAATCATATTTATTAATAATTCATCTTGCTTAATAAATGAAGTGTTTGTCTACTTTATTTTTTATATTTAATGCAATTTTAATACATTTTTGCAATTTTTGGTTTATTTTGGTAATCAATCAATTACAGTAATCATAGCTAACATAAAGTACCATAGTAAAACTATATTACATAAAAACCACAGGAAACCAGAATGAATTTAGGGACAGTTTGCCCAGCACTGCATACATGTGAGTTATTGAGGTGTTGCACAGGCTAATATTTGACAGAGCAGCGTTCAGGCAGCAGTAAACCAATGTGCCGACGTTGTGCTCCCAGCTTACATAACGTGGTGTTTATACGCCCCCGGCACAACCGACTTATTGGCTGTCTGGGATCTCTGACAATAGATGGAAATAGGATTATTGCCTCCCTTTATGATGGACAACTATCATTCTTTGTAGTCCCACCTGCCTATGCTCAATTGCCATTATAGCGGCAATGAGTGAAAACAAAAGGCAACATTAGGCATTCTTAATCCCTTAAAGCCGTTTTATGTAATTTAATAAATAAACTGCTTCTATCTGGCACTCCCCCCCTACCCACCCCTGGGAAATGACTCATGCATATTTCAGCAGTGTGTCTGCCCATTCTGAGAGGAGCTTATTGTGGCTGCATGCAGACGCCAAATCAACCTTCTTTTCCCTCTCCTCTCTCTCTCTCTCTCTCTCTCTCCCTCCCTGTTTTGCTTCTTCTCTATCTCATTCTCTCCCTCCTCTGCCCTGCTCTTCATCACTATACAGCATTTCAGAGCATGTGGAGACAGACAGACAGAGTGGAGACACAGCTTTGCCTCATGAAAACAGCCTCTCCAACAACTTTGCCACTGAAGCATCAGCGTGCCGTCGGCAGCGGTATAATCACCTGCTATGCAAGCGTTCTCGCAGACAGAATTATTATTTTCTTGCTGGAGAAAAAGTTTGCAGTGTCAAAGTCCCTGAAAGACATGGCGCAGATCAATAGCTATTCAATACACGCAAACCTCATAAGCAAAACCTTTTTGAGGGTGAGTGTATTTTCTAACTCCGAGCATAGTCCCAGATTCAGAAAAGTCATTAGCAAACATAACAGCAATCTTCCTTGCATGGTTTCTCCTTGCAGCCCAATTCAAAGAAGCCTATTTACTTTCCAAGCAGAACAGGTATCAAATAATCAAAGGGGCCCTTGCACTATTGTTGAGCGTCAGGCATGAGCAAGGCAGTATCTGTGTTTGTTTGTGTTTACAATATGTAAAGACATGCTTACAGATTTCTCATGCAGTGGGGATGCCTGCTACGTGGACCTTCATTAAGGAAGTGGATTGTAGTGATGGAGGAACCCAAGCTGAATTACTTAACTGATAGATGCACTCTCAGTCTGAGCTTTCCCCTTAATTTTCACTTTAATTAAACCTATTCCCAGGTAACTGTGATAATCACGCCGAATGCCCACGGCTGGAATAAGAAACAACTTTTTCTTGAGCCTCATTCTCGCTGTGCCATGCATACTTATGCACACATGTTGTATGCTAATGAACTCTTGCATCCGCCAAACTAAAGGCTAAATCTGATTTATATGGTGCATCTCAATAAATGCAAAGATGAATGCAGCGATACACACAGAAGGGAAGACAAGCGGCGCCATCGGTCTCTGTGTCCCTCATAAGGGCAGACTTATCCAGCTGTGCAACATCCAAGGCTACAAGGAAGCCCACAGCATTGCAAACTTTGATGTTTTTCTCCCTCTTTCTAAACAATATTATTCAGTACTAGATACTTAGCTATGGAGGTTTACAACTCTAAAAGCATAATCTCCCCACTTGGAGCTACTGCTGCAATTCATATGTTTCCAGTGTTCCCCAGAATCGTTTCATGGAACTAAAACTACAACTGGATTCAGAAGATGTTTTTTTTTTTTTTTTTTTTTTTTTTGGCATAGAGAACACAGACTTATGAAAATTGTGGTGGCTTTATCTTCTTGTGATTTTGGCATTGAAGACTACACTCCATTCTGTTCACATCACATTTTACATTCTATTCAGCCGATGCTCCTATCCAGAATGATTTACAATGAGTGAGTAGCTAAGAGTGCAGTTTCTTGCTCAAGAGTGTTTTCGCAGGACACTTGGATGTTGTGCTTCTGTGGCTAAAAAAGCTGTCACCATTAAAACCCAAAACTAAGAATTGGATGTGTAAAGCAAACATTTCCTCAGGGACGTGTTCATTCTGCCCAATTTCAAAACACACCAGTGCTGCCGCTTTTAGGAAAATTAACGTGGAGGACTTTATTACAGTGATGGAATACTGGTGTGGAGAAAGTTTTTGAGGTTTCTGAAAGTTCATTTTCATATCGTAGTGGAATGAAAGGAAACCAATGGCTGGATAAAAGGGAAGAAAAATAATATCAGAGTTCCATAATATGATTGCTTGCTTTGGGAAAAAAATAGCAGAAATGTGAAATTTATACATTTTGTAGATATTAACATGCCAAATCACTGGTATGGTCCTTTTAGACAGTGAAGGTGGATTGCACAATCATCCTAACTTCATAAAATATTTTCCACCAGGTAGTGTTAGCTGACTTTTTATTGCTTTTACAGAACCAACAGAATGTCAACAGTCAAAACTTAGCATGTTAACCTAAGTATGATGAGAAAAGGAGCATCAGTTCCAATGTACAGCAATGTTGGATTAAGATTTTCTACCCTAAGGTAAGATAGGATGAAGTAAGATAAGCCCAGATTCCTATGATTTGCTTCTGTAATGTTAAATCAGAAAAAACTCTATATTACACTCTTCCTGTCTTGAGTTAAGATTTAAGATACAATGTTTGTGTAAAGTGGCCCCCGGTCATTGGTAAAGAGTGTGGCAGACCACCACAGCCGGTGTGGGTTAACCCACCTCGTTTAGAGGATCGCCTGCCTCCCACTTCTCACAAGAGTTGTTTACTAGCTTTCGATAAAAACACCTCCATAAATGCACACTCCAATTTCCTCTTCACCTTCAATGTCACAAGATATCACCAGCTATATACGTGGAAAACTCATCATCAGGTAGTCATGATGGAACAGTTACTGCATATAAAATATATGGTGAGATGAGCTGTGGACAAGGCTGACTGACAGCTGTTCATATCCATAACCACAACCAAACTGTCCAGTGTCTGGTGCTGATAGGCGGCCACATGTTGTGCTGCTGTATCAGCCTGACACCAGGCTGTGTCTAATACGGTGGGGATTGACTTCCTCTTGCATGCTCCAAGGTAGTGAAGGGGATTGAGACTATTTTACCTCGGCAGATCTTCACACCTTCCCCCAGGCCGTCTCACCTCGATGCCTTAAATATTAATAGTAAATCGGAGGATAGTGGATGAGTGAGGGGAAGAGAGGGCTGACAGCTTAATCATGGAGGTAGCAGCCTCTCTCTCTCACCGCTGTGGGCGGCTGTCACTATGACCTACATGATGTAATCACCTCCATAACCCTGATATGGGCCACCAAGGGCCTTACAGGGAGAGAGATAGACAGACTCAGAGAGACAGAAAGACGACCCACCTTGGGGACCCTCGAGCAGAGGATCATTTAAAGTCAAGTCTGGTTTTAGAACCTGCTTAGAAAGAAAGTGAAGATGTAAGGGCCACAGGAGAGGGCGGAGGTTCTGCATGGAGGAAAATAGGCAATAATGGACGTGTTTGCACTATTGCACTGACTAGAAAAACTGCTGCTTCCAAAGCTTTTTCTGCAAGTGAAAAAGGAAGTTTCCACAGAAAGTAGCTGCCACTACCAGTAAACAAAAGTTAGATACTATTTCCAAAACTACCAAATCACACAGTAAAAACTCTTAGCAACTGTACCTCTGTTGCTTACTTACTTACTTAGGCACCTATGCACCAAAACACCACATTTCTTCTTCTTGTGATTGCTCAGCTGTCATAAAAAGCGGTTTACAATGTGTAGTCTGGTCTAAAAGCACTGTTCTCTGCCTAAAAATCAGCGAGGCTCAGAAGCTTCTACAAATCTTTTTGTCCACCTGCCATGCAGCCAATTCCCCATTTGAGTAAAGCGATAGTTCCCCCCAAAAAAGGAAATTCAGTCATCAACTCCACTGCAGTTGGTTGGATCACCAAAAACACAGCTCCAAAAATTCCCATCTCAGTCCTCTTACACACTGGTGAAGTCAACAGGGCTTTATTTTTATAGCTTCCAAAAAAAGCATTAAATGTACAACATTTTTTTTTTTTTTTTTCCAAACAGCTTGTGCAGCATAAGCATAAGCATTTTGTTGCCATATGCAGGTCCAAAAGTCCAATATATGGCTCATTATCTCATTATCCATGGTCATGTGTGCACTCTGTAGTGCACTATAGAGTGTTTGTGTGACCAGAGCACTGTCAATGAGGAAAATATAGGAGATAATGAGGGAAATACTGGATCTATGGTGCAATCATTTGGCTACAAAACACTTGGATTTTGCTGAATG
The DNA here is from genome assembly GCF_902150065.1 of Myripristis murdjan. Lineage (NCBI taxonomy): Eukaryota > Metazoa > Chordata > Actinopteri > Holocentriformes > Holocentridae > Myripristis > Myripristis murdjan. Next base: position 5,900,635 of record NC_044000.1, read on the forward strand.
TGTGACTTGGAGAACTCTGATGGACATTTTATGCTTTTTAAGGCTGTAATGTGTGGCCTTCAAAAAATAGGAAGGAAGTGACTATGGACTATGGAGCTATGACAGTGTTTTTTTTGTTTGTTTTTTTTTGTTTTTTTTTGGTAGTATGATAAACTTCAGTAGGGTTGATAACATCTGAATGCTTATTTTGGTTTATTAAAACAAAGGCCCAACAGTGTGAAAACAGGTTGAACATAGTCATGGTTCATTCATTCATTCAATTCATGGAATTAGTCCTTTTTAAACCTTTGAAACCTGTAACTTAATTTCTTTCTTTGGTAATTTTCTTGTTATTTTTTTTCCCCTCATTTTTTGGATAATTTTCTGTTTATTTCATTTTAGAATTGAATTCAATTTAGTGGTAGCCTTTGAAACAAATCTAGTACTATGTCCATTAGTGAAAAATAAATTCTCATACACACAGAACTACCTGTCCACTCATTTACTTTGCCAAAGTTTTGGTTGGAAGACCTTGGCCAAGACCAAATCCAAAATGCCTTTATGGACTTGGAGGGTGTGCATGGGACACAGTAAAGCCAGGAAGAAGTGGGAAGCCAGGGATCATCAAAATATACTTGAGTTGCTTATAACAAGACATTTTCATCAGCGCTTCAAGTATTCTGACAGCCCTGAGGAGGAAAGATTGTGATAGAAGTTGAAGATTTTGATCTAAGGATGTCAAGGTTTGTTGTCAGCACATTTATATTTTATGATGCTGATACCTTCCATTGGCACCGGTTGCTGCTTCCGTTGTGCTGTTTCGCAGTTGGACAAGATACTGCTGTGGGACTGGAGGCACTTACTGCCAGAGCAAAATGGAATTACTCGTCACCAGTACAGCTGACTGACCAAAAACACAGACTGAGGTGCATTTGCTCCTGTTTGCTCCAGCACCTGAGAGGCAGCTGAAGGTAGACAATGACTAGCACTTCAGGTTTATGCAGTAACTACTTTTTAAAAAAAAAAAAGATTTTTGGTGCTCTGCTGGAGCTGGAAAACATACACTTATTATTATTTTGTGCTTGTATTATGGAATTTATTTATGACAAATCGAAGGTAACTTTGCCATCTTAACCCTAGAATGCACGACACAAATCCTACACAAATGAATAAAGGCAGTAAGATGACCTCGATTGAAATGAATGGTTTTCTTCATAATAAACATGTCCTGTTTTCATCTTCATCTTCAACAAGCTTTTTTTTTTTAAATATGAAATTGTTTGTTTTATTCCATTTCTCAATCCATCAATCAGTGACTCAATACTTATCCAATACATATCTTATACTGATACAGTCGCCATAACAAACAAGACTTAGCTAGCTAACAAAAAATTCAAGGTGGTAGTAAGTAGTAAGCTAGAGTTAGAATATCAAAATATATTGTTGACTAACAATAATCTCTCAGCTTGTTGTATGGCATGACCATATTTTGGGCAACACTAAATATTTGCTAGTTAGCTAACTCAAAAAAATTGCCAAATATTAGAGCTAATACTTAGTTATTAGGGTTAGAATATGTGATTGCATCATTGTATATCACATTGAGGCATGTCTTATCAAATGATGAAATGTTTTTCTAAATTAAATTATACCAAAAAGATAACATAGTAAATCAATAGAGATCATGTTGAACCCTTATATGAAACATCAGGGTAGTGACACCAAGATGATTTTTTTTTTTTTTTCCAAAACCTATTAAGTGTGACTCATTGGGAAGGGTCACAACAAGATTTTTGAGGAATACATTGTTTATGAGGGACTAAAATATTTCTGTGGCTAAAAAACTGCATGAAAAGCACAGTAGAGTGTCAACCTGACCCTCTTTTATGCACTGTGCAGTTGTGCGAACCCAATATAAAAGGCCACTGTTCAGACATGGCACAAATCCTTCACTGGGGTTACCAAGATCTTGGGGGAGATTGTGAACCTAACTGCTTTCCTTTGAGTAACACTTAAAGAGTCAATTATATATTACTGTGGCCTTACAGTGATGAAGACATGACAGGAATTGACAGAGGAAAGAAGACGAAGATTGAACGGGAGAGAGAAAGCCTCCCTAGGGACCTTGGCTCATTATCTGTCTCCAAGTTATTTCCCATCTGAACAGTTGGGTCTGGAGAAAAACGATGTGAATTTTAAACACATCACTGCTACCCATTGTGACCTGTTAACATCAATATAATTGATCTCATTGATTCAGCCATGGCCATGCATTTTGAATAAGACACAGTGGACAGTCCGGCAGACCACAATAATTGGGAGCGGAGTTGCCCTCCTTACCCCGTTCATAGGATATGTCTTCCATCCAAGCTCTCCAAGCACAGATGTGGTATCCAGCAGCACAACTGAAATGGAAAAAAGAGGAGAGGGGAAAATACAACCATTAGCAATCTGTCAGCACACAAAAAGCCCTATTTTCACACTGGAAATTGAAATATCAGTCATAAATGTGTTCATTTGGACTTTTTTATATATTAACAGAAATGAGTTTCTGGGATGAATATTTATGAGATGCAGCATATACAGTGGGAGCAACAATTTTTGCCACTTGTGACACAATTTGGGCACTGATGGATTGCAGTCAGATTGCTGTCAACAGTCCATTTCCTCCCCTGCCATCCTTTTCTCCTATCTGTGGCTTTATTTCAATCTCACTCACAATATGCTCTCTTCTGCCCATGACTTTGACTGTCCATGAGATACGATCAGTGCTGTGTCTGTTCTGAATCCTTCCTGTTTTGTAAAAATGTGTGCGTCATTACATGCAGTATGCTAAATAATACTAAAAAAAAAAGCTCTTATGTTTGTGTAAATGTGGTATAATGCATACGCACATCCTGGTCTTGAAAGTGTAATTTTCAAATAGTTTAACATATGCTGCACCAATCATATCAATGTCAGTCGGCTTTAACCTTCCAGGCAGACTTACAAAACAAATAAAATTTTGCCCTAAAAACTAAAATATTGCCATCCTTGACAATCTCTATTTCTTTCTCTCAAGGACAGTAGATTTAATAATTCAGGAGGAGAGTGTCTCCGTCAGTGACAAATGATTTACAGTGAAAAGGAGAAGAGACGGCTTCCTGAATTTGCCTACAGTGTGATGCCAGCATAACAGTACTAAATCTGAAAAAGTTGGATTTACATAGGCTTGTCATAACTTTGGGGAATACACACAAGACACTGATTCTCTTGCATTTCCAAAAAGACATAAATATTACATTGAATCCATCCGGTCACCTTGTCAAATCTGCCAAGTGTGCACTGCATGTATGACAGCACAGTTACATCCTAATTACGAGACAGTGAATGCACTATATCAGGATAGAGGTATGAGGCCACGTTCGGACTGCAGGCAGATCAGATTTGTTTCTCAAACCATATTTTCAAGACAGACTGTCCGTACTGTTATTTACAAGTGAGCAGGTCGGATTTGTGTGTCCAGACATCGCCAGCCCATCTGCACGGGTTGCTGTGGAAACCGTGTAGGTCGAACTACGCACGCTGGTGATGCAGTTTTCCAACACGGAAGTGTGAGATGCCACTCAGCCACTCTGATGCATTTCTGTCACTCTGGATTTGACGCTGTTGTTGTGTATCACATTCCGAGTGGGGCAAAAGACAGTTTGAAAACCAATTTGAGTGCCCACAGTGTTTGGACTGGGACACATCTGCGGAAATCTGCTTGGAATCGCATTGCAAACCACTTCCAAATGTGGCTTGGATCCGATTTGCAAATATGGATAAGCCAGAAAATGGATTTGGGTTGGCAGTCTGAACAAGGCCTAGGAGAGAAATTAGTATTCGGTGAGGGAGCCGATGAAAGCCGGTTGGAAGAAGAGGAACAGCAACAACAGACCCACGGAGATTGTTTGAAACTGATCACTTTTTCACAACCTAGAAGTCATCATTCCCAAATCCAGACATAAATAGCCCAATTTTTTACTCTTTAACTGTGTCCTTAAGCAGCAATCAAACTGCCCATCAAAAATGTTACACTCTGCCTCATATGCCTGATTTTGACATTGATTTCCAACAAATAATAGTCTTCATCTACTTGGACAATGACTCAGTTTTGAGTGCCAGTCAGTCACTAATGTCCACTTAAAGTATTGTAAGTGGTCTCCGGGGGGCTCATTACACCAACGCAAATCTCTATTAGTGACAATATTTCCTGTATAAATCTCCATTAACATCATTGCTCTGGGATAGCTGGTTATTACAAATGAATGCAGATCAAAGAAGGTAGTTTCTATGCTGTGGTACAATCCAGTGGGAATAAAACTGCAAGGTAAAAGAAAAGCGATGATATTTATATCTGTGTGAATGTACGCTGACAGGATCAAGGCAAGTAGAAAAGGGGTGAGGTGGGGAGGGGGGACATTTTCAAATCTGTCTGTTCCCCAGTTATGAGCCAGCGCACCTCTGATGGAGCCTGGCTGACAAGGATTGTCCAAGTCTCTGCTCACTGAGGTTTGCATTGTGTGTGTGTGTGTTTGTGTGTGTGTTTGTGTCAGTTGTATATGACTAAACGCTCTTTCCATTCCCCTTCATCTCCCAGAGAGCTGGTAGGACACACCGCAGTGACACACAATGTAACACCTGCTTAGGATCAAGCCAAAGGGGTGTATCACAACAAGCAAGAGTGATACAGTAAGAAAAGCACCCCAGATACAGGACGCTGATTTTGTCAGACTCGAGCGGCACAAACACAGGAAAAAAAAGGAAAAACATACAAATAGGTAGCTAGAAACCTTGGGTGTTCACAGCACTTGTGAATTTGAATACAACAACAGGTGAAATGTACAGAAAAAAAACTGAGGACAGAAGAAAAAATGAGGAAAAGTCTTCCTCTGTCTCTGCAAGCATGTGCCTATCTGTGGTGCTTGTGGTGAACAGATAATGTAACAAATACCAGATATTGTAATGACGTGTCAAAATGTGACAAAACGTCCTTCTAAATGAGTCCAAATTGTAATAACATGTCACAATCCTGTCATTTGTGTTTGAGTTTGCTAGATTTTGCTATTGTTCGGTGTGACCCTCCTGTGTTCCTGTAAGCCAGACTTGTTTCTCCCCTGCACACCTTCCTTGCAATTGTCGCATTAGCCGTGCCCTTTGGTCACCCGTTCCTATGTCTTCTCCCAGCCAATCAGCTCTCTGCGTGCTCTCCTGTCAACACACCTGCTTCTGATTTCCTGATTAGTTAAGTTTGTATTCAAGTTCAGCTTTCAGTTACTTCTTTGCCAGTTGTTGGTGTCTTTGACTCCTGCTCCCAGCCTGTTGTTTGCTCCTGTTTCATCACCTGTGTACCAGCCTACTTATTCTTCAGTAAAGACTTTAAAAAACCTCTGCTCTACCTCCCTGATCTGCATGTGAGTCCACTACCCTGCTTTCCCCATGACATAAAACACATAAATATAATGAACTGCCAAACACCCCCATTGTATCATCAGAATGATATTGTGATAACTTCCTAATGCCTTACACCTAATGAATATCAGTAGTTACACTATCTATATAGCTTGAATGGATTAGAAGTTTCAAGTATCTCATTGTTAATGATGGTTAATCTAAATGGAAGTAAAGTATAGATTACTACTCAAACATTCATAAAGATGCTTGTACTAGACATTAGGAGGGAATAATGAGTTCCTTTAACACCACTATTAGGATGGTAGTAACTGAAAATGCTACCACAATCAGGTGTCATACATTTTCAACCCATTTACGGCATTTTGACAAAGTGGTACATTCGCAGGCAGTTATTACACTGTCAGCAGCAGCATACTTACAGTATTTGGCTAATTCATATTAGACTGATGCTGTAGTCCACCTGCAAGAGGAGGTGTAATGAACCAAACGGCTCTTACAGTGGAGCCCAGGGACCATCAGAGGGTCTCAGAGTCTGAGCAAAAGGAAGACTCTCACAACTATTAGGCTAGCTCCCACATAAAGCATTGACAGTTCCACAATTTAATATTGAATCAACAACACAAATCTTCCTATGAGGGGATTTCCTGGTTCTAAATCTTATCAAATTGAGATCCATGGTCTAATGCGGTGGTTCTCCTTTTAAGCACGTTACCCCATAAAACAAAGCAATGCCTACTTGTGACTCCCCTTCACAGGCTGCACATTTAGAGCGGTGAACCGCTCACCTGAAGAATGACTACCCTGTCAGGTTGTTTCATTTGCTTAATTATCATCAGTCACAAGAAAACAGAAAACAGTGAAATCTTGCAAAATTTTGCATACCAAAATTGTGTTTTTTGTTTGTTTCTTTCCCCCTATGTCCTAATTACCTTGTGAACCCCAAAACTTTTCTTATGACCCCCTGGAGGGTACCAAACCCCAGGCTGAGAATCACTGGTCTGTGTGTACATGTATCTGTTAGTCTAGTCCTTTATCTAGTCCTTGACATGTAGGCTTGTTGTGGTGGTTAGTTATATGATCATGAAGGTGACTCTACAGAGTATGTAGGTTTTAATACAGTATAGAACTGAGTATTTATCGCATATAATGTAGAGAATATTATAGATCCAAGACAAAACAGGCCTGAGAGAAAAAGGTGCAATTACAAATTGGTCTGCTACTTCAGTGCCACAAAGAGCATCATGGATTTATCAACACTCAGCACAGTTAGGCTGCTGATATTTCAGAGCCATGCTCAGGACTGTAGATTCTAACTTGCACAAACCTCAGTCAGATAAATGATCAGTGAGTCAGGCAGAGTAGACTAATACATTCAGCTAAACAACCCCTCTGCCCCTTCACTCTCTGTTGCTGGGGGGATGGAGAGGGTGATGTCAGGTTAACAAGGGGGATGCATTTTGGTCATTTTGCTAACAAGAGAGATGACATCCCCCCTCAAATCGCCTTACTGGTGACAGGGAAAGGTGGTAACACCTCTAATTTACACAGCCACCTGCAAACAAAACACCCTGTCCACACTGCCAAAATGGGCCCCGTGGCACAAGGAGGACAGGCAACAACATCCCAGCACCAGCTGACAGTAAGTGGAGCTTTTGTAAAATTACTAAGTAAAGTTTGAGGAAGGAGAGTGCCAAGGTGATCACCAGATATACTGCAGAATTTTGAGTGTTCAACAGCATTTCATTCTCTAGTATTTGTGCAAGACTCTAGTTTAGATGGTGTTGCTGCGACTTGTCAAGTTGCAAGTGGTTGGCTTTAGAATATTATAGCGTTATATAGTGGCTGTTCCTTAGTATCTAATGTTATGGGCTGGATCTTACCTGTTGTCAAAAAGTGCAGTGTTATCATAAGCCTGGGGAAAAGCTGTCTCAGTAGTTGTATTCCTCAGCTTATTCTCCTGACAGACAATAGCTATTTTATTTAACATTGTTTACTATGATACACCTCTGTTTACCTCCACACTGATAGTGATAGAGATATGCCTGAACATCATATGGTAATCTGCTTTCATGGGAAGTCTAACCACAGAATAACCCTCTTGTAAATTTCAAACCACAGCAATAACACGGCAGGTGCAAGTGCAAGAAACAATCATTTCTTCCACAGGGTATACCAAGATATAGAGCATCCATTTCAAAATTTTATAGATGACACTCTGACATCCCATTCCTGTCGGGGCAGCACTGAGCTAGTAATGTAATGTTATAGAAGACAGTTCCTTCTTGTGTCCATCATTGCCACATTTTGTATCTGGCGAGTCAACGCCAGCATCACATTGACCGCAACCACCTTACTGACATAAGAAGTTTTTACCTTTTTCTGACAAAAACAGTTCTGTTTCTTAAATTGGTTCTCTTTGGGATTCTTGGAACAAAGGTGCTAACTAACAAACCAGCTCACATTTGCACAGGTTTGGAGTGCGATGGAGATGTCGCTGGGTCACTGACTCCAGCATTGCTGTGCCTGGATTCAGTCAGTCTGCTGGTTTGCTGGGTGCACGATAAGTTGGTCCTGGGTTCTCATGGCCCCGGCCTTCAACAAGCCTTCAACAATTTCACAATTTGCCTTTTCTAGTACTTTCTTCCATCTTTTCCTGAAATTCAGGCCATGTAGAAAATGCCAGCAATATTTTTATTTTTTTTATTTTTTTTACAAACCCAGTCTCAGGTCCTGCTATAATTTGGTACCAGATGGGAACCAACTTTCTTTGTTGGTCCAGGTTATCGGGTTTATTTCCGGTCAAAATGCTTAGAACAGGTCAAAAATAGGTTTGCAAACCAGAATGAAACCAGTTCCTTGGTGGGGAAAGGCAGATAACTCCATGATGGTCCATGGTGCACTTAAATGAATAAATGTTGATTTCATTAATTTCATGCATATTTTGTTTAAACAATTTGATTTCTGCTCTCATATTTGCCCCATTCTGAGAATCCATTGGCATACACTGCAAGAAGAGGCAAAAGCAATGAGCTGCTGCGCTGATGTTAATGGAATGGGAACTCCTAGTGGGTTAGAGACTATATGGACTAAATGGCTGTGAGAGCTCCCTGAAAACTGAACTATCAGTGAGGGTTTAAAGGAAAGGAGAGAACCCAGAAAACTCCACTTTTTATTCCCTGACCTTTTGAGGTAATATTATCGAAATGTCATCTGTATAAATCCATATACATGACTGACGTGTGGGAGTGAGTGACCCCACAAGATTACAGTTGGGAAAACAGACTGACAGAGTACGGAGGGGGTGAATGAGGATGGAGATGGGGGAGAGGGGGTGGGGGTGGAGGGGATTTTCTTTCATACTGTGGAAAAAAAAACTGTGCTTTAGCTGGGTATGGAGGACTGTATCATGCCAATAAAGCACCACTGAAATTGAAAATTGAAATTGAAAGTTGAAAAACATAAAAGGTGAAACACAAACTATTTACTACATCTAACTTTGATCTAACTAAGGTGTTCAGTGCGGAAAACACTGAACGCATTACACATGTTCAGTGTTTTCCGCAGAATTTTAGTCTCATCAGAAAGAAAAATCATTTATATGAAAACATTTTTTTAGCTGCTCATGGCCCCTTTGCTTTAAAGAGCTCAAGTTTTTTTTTTTTTTTTTACAAACTTTTGAGCCACTTTGAAATGACATCTTATAGCATAGCTGCCCTGCCATTCTGTGCTTGTGATATTTCCAGTACAGTGTGACTTTCTATCTAGTCATGTGTTCAACCTCTTCGAACAAAGTCACAAAGTCATTTTTGGGTTTATTGCCATTTTACCTTTATTGTTCTGCTTTACTGGTCTTATCCCTGTGATGGACTGGTGACCTGTCCACAGTGTCCACCTTCCCTCCAGCAAGTGCTGGGATAGGCTGCAGCACCCTGCTACCCTAATTCGGATAAGTGGCTTAGAAAATGAATGAATGAATATTGTGAAAATTGGTGCAATTTAGCTTTTATTCACTTTTCTCAAATGTTGTGAAAAGTGGTGTTTGGTTTTTACATTGTTGGGTGTTTGGTGTTTGGTTTTTACATCATCTACACCAGCATGGAACACTAAGACTCTCCACCAGACTAGAAAAACACTAATGTCTGTGGTGTTTCCCCACCGCACATCCCAGAGATCACCTGTCAATCTGCGTCTTTTTCCATGCATTTTCTGTTGATGAAGTTTGAATTTCTGAAGGTTCAGCCATGGTGGCTACCATTACTCATACTAATTAGTCAGCTCTTCTTCTATTAATTACAAACAAATTGCTACTGTTGCAGCCAGAAACATAAAATTCTTCCTGTGCACCAGATGATTTTTGGTGCACTAACCCTAACCCTAACCTACCTGACACTGGGTGTTTAGAACTGCAAATATAAAAGCTTTCCTGAACTGGCTAAAGGTTGAATCATTGTTGTGTTTCATTAGTCATTAGTACAGAATGGCAAAACACATTTCATTCATACAAGCATTTAGCAGAATTTTGACCTAAATCACTGACTATTCTATTGGCTCGTTTTGATCTTCATTCTCCTTCTATTTCTCGTCTGTTTCTCCCCTCCTTTCTCTTCCTTTATTTTGATAGTTTCTCCATGCTGGCTGGTGCTGGATCAGCTCCAGTATCTCTGTGTGTTTTTCTCTGCCAGCCAGTGCCAGGTCTGCACCATGTCAGTGCTGGCGCCAGGCTGGAGGACTGGCTGGCAGTGCCAATAGTGTTAATGGACACCATTAGGCTACTGTGGGCTGGTCAGCAGCACAGTCTCTGGAGGAAGGCCTAATTACTGAGCCTTGGCACTGACGCTCAAACACAGTAGCGAGCCATTTCACACTTCACTTTGCCCTAAATACAGAATCCATGGTCGATGTACATGAAGCAGAGAGCAAGACCATCCAGCAGAGAGAAAGGTTAAGAAAATTGCTACTGGTGAGTGAAAACCTTGTATCTCCACAGTGTCATCTTCATCCTCAGCAGCTAAGACAGCCTTGTTTTTTAAAGGACCATACCAATGATTCTGAATGTTTTACCCATTTACTACAATTTTTCCACATTTTACACAGCAACAAACAATTTTGCAAATCATGCAGGGTGCATGATAAATATTTCTCATATAATCAAAATCCCTTGATTTTCAAGTTAGAATTTTTGGTTGAAACACCACCCACCTAACTGGCTGTGTAAAGAAAACGTTTCCCTTGGGACTATTCTCCAGTGCATAGACCTTTTCACTCTGTCCAGCTTCAAGTCATCAAAACACAACAGTGCTGCTGCTCTAATGTGGACAACTTTATTACAATGATGGAATACTGGTGTGAAGAAAGTCTTTGAAAAATCATTTTCATATTGTAGCGGAATGAATGGAAACCAATAACTGGATAAAAGGTAGGGGAAATTATATCAGCTTCTAAAATATGACTGCTTGCTTTGGAAAAAGATGAGCAGAAACATGATGTATGTATGTTTTGTAAGAATTACACTAAACATGCAAATCGCTGGTATACTCCTATAAGTATAGTTGAGTTCATCCCAAAGGGCTCTGAAGAGTTTTCAGGAGCCCAACGGTTGCAACAATTCCCTGCACTCCCTCATGAAAATCACCAAAGTTGGACTTGTGAGATTTTTAAATGACAACAGCAGTGTGCGTATGTATGCACTTGTGCCTGTGTGTCTGTGTGTGCCTGTATTAGGGACTTGGGTGCATGCATACTGAACAGACTGCCTGCCCATGTACAGTATATGTGCCTGGGTGAACATATCCATCCATCCTCTCTCTCTCTCCCTCCACAGACTTATCTCTCAGTAGGGGACCCATAGACTGTGCATAGTGCTGAGGGTCCTTAGGGACCTCCACTGGGCGATATAAATAGAACATGAGCTAGCCGACTCATAAATATATGAAGCTCCAGTAGAAGGACGGCATATCCTGTCCAGTCTATAGCCCTCACAGGCCACACAAACACCCCCAAAATAACCACACACCTAACAACAGACCAGAGACACTTTAACCTAGTGTTACTTCATGCAAATTACAGGTAGAGGCGACCCAGGACTATTCAGAGGACAGCTGATATTGGCTGTTCAAAGGTTCTTTAGTTACAATAATGGTTCTGCATAGCACTGCTGTGACTCAAATGGCACTGTGATTTGTTAAAACATAAAAACTTGTACCTCATAGTAAAGAACCTAGTACGATTTTTAAAAATGACTGAAAATATTGCTGTTGGCTGCTGGAAAACCATGGCGTCTGACCATGGTGCTGTAGAGGACCTGTCTAAACACATTCCCGACAGATTAACAACCATTTTCCCGTCCCAGAACCTTTTTTATAAGAGGGTAGCATTTCAAAGAGCATATTGAGGCTGATTTTCAAATGAAAAACAAACCTTTTTATTTGCAAGTAAAATAAAATTTATGCAAGTCTCACTCCCTAGACACCAATAGAGGTAAATAGCGAGTCTCGTAAAAAGACAAACAATAGTGTTTGAGAAATGAACAGAGACTTGAGAAAATTGATTTGAGTGAGCGACGGGGGAGAGGGGGAGGGGACACACACATTGTCATTTAGCGGTGTAAACAAAGCGCCGGGCTGCCGACAGATGAGGGGACGATATGCTGTGAAATTGAAGACTATCCATAGCAGAGGCAATCTGACAGGCATGACAGGATTTTCAACATATCTCCACACTCCTGCAGGATCAATCAGAACATTCAACATCATAATAAGTGACAGCAAGGCAAATCTATGAATGTGGTTGATTAGACCTGATATAGTCAGTAAGTGTTTTTAAATGAGAGATTAGTGAAGGGAATTTATTGCAATAATTTGGCTGGACGCATCACTGCAGAGAAGTCAAGACTGAGCTTTTGCCTGCTAACAGCAACTGCCTCTGTACTTGTGGTCATGTACAAGAAAGTCTACAGATCAGTATTTTGCAAGAATTCACGAGCATATACAGCTCATTAAATAGCATAGTTGCTTTGCCAAAAAAAGGACACAATTTATTGGAAAATCCCACACAAAAGAGAAAGGTACAGGCTGCTGACCGGTGTTTATAAACAGTTCACATTACTTTCTATTGTTTTAGTATACATTGCATTTAACATTTAATAACTTTTCATCATTTTATACTTATAAACATTTTGATGTCAAACCTATGTTCAATTTAAGTGCTGTTTCTACACACTAACGTGAAGATCATGGGGTCACCAAAATTGCCAAAAAGTTTTCATCCTTTATTCAACATGAATGTTGTCTCTAAATTTCATGGCGATCCGTCAAACAGCTCTGGACCTAACTGCTGACAGACTGACCTACTGACTGACACTGTGATGCATAGGCTGACAAGACTAAAAAAAAAAAAAAAAATCACTGATTTGACATTAAGGTGACATTGTAAAGAAGGACTATTTTCACTTAAAATGTGGTGCAATGATAATTAAAACAGGCAAAATAATTAAGGCAGGATACTGACTTTGATTGATGGCCTTACTTTTCATTCGACATGAAAATGAAAGGCAGCTAATGGCTTCAACAGAAGGTAGGAAAGCAGCATCTGAGATATAAAATTACAGAAGACAGTATGCCAGCAGCAGTAAAAACAATATAAATGACAAATAAACTAAACAATTGCTACAAACTGGCACTGCCCTTTCAAGACCGGTAAGGTTGAGTATTAAGTTACATCAGTTCAAAGTAACACCCCTCAAGATGTTTTGAATTATTGGATTGATCATACTCTGACGTTATTAATCTATTCAGAAAGTAAGGCCATGCAAACATGCTTGAGTGATTTCCATTGTATCATCTATCATTAGAGCAGGGGCTGAATTAACCTAAATTCCACTACGACAGGAGGCGGTTTCCCCGACAGTAAAGCATGAAGTTGTTCTAAGGGATCAGCTTCACTACACGATTGTGTTTGCCCACTCACAGCAGAACAATCATAATCGTATTAACTGGGATGTTTTCAAAGAAAACATCCCTGTGTTCCCTGATAAATTTAAGAGTTTCCATGTCTGGAGTCGGGCCGCTCTGAGTAGGGGATCTTTCTGGAAAGATTTCTCAAGGAGATGTCTTGTTTTATGTAGCTGCGTGTGTTTGGCTCTCTACTGTGTCCGAACTGAAGACCATAAGCATGAGCTGAGATAAAGTAATGCATTATCATGCAGCAAAACAAAACAAACAAAAGACATCACTTCACACAACTGGGTAGAATTGAATGCAGCCACAAAACTATGTTGAGAACAGAAACGGAACAAGAAATAGACACAGAAAGATCAATAGAAAGATAATGCATTTTGAATTTTAGAAATACAGTTTAGGTGAATGTCATCTACATGTACAAATACATTTCTTGGAGTTCTCTTTTAATTGTCCCGCAGTGTATGTGAATACTGCTTGCTACTTGTTAAACACTGGGTTCTTGTCCTCCCCTTTTCACAATGAACACATCATTTGCACACACACACGCACACACACACGAACACACGAACATACCTTGGCTTGCAAGTCAAAGGTGCAGCGTTAACATTTCTGTGGGCGCTCTGAATTGACTGATTGATTGATTTTCCTTGACAGCAAACTGATGGAGGATGTCTCCTGCATCTACAGCAGTGAGCGTGCTGCTCTGCAGGTGGTGCCACTGAGACTATAGCAGCCAAAGGCTTTAATCAGCCATCCACGGAAATCAATAGAAAGAGCAGAATACTTTTGATGTTTATTTCATAGGTCCAGGCTTATGAGTCTTGTTTACTCCGTAGACAACGCCGTAGACTGATGTTTTCGCCATGCGTTGCTTTCTGGCTTCAAATAGCTGCATTTCGGAAACATTCAGAGATCCGGCAATGTCGGTGGAATTTACTTGGCCTACAAAACCCAGATTCACATGAGGTACTTTCATTTGACTAAACCTTTTTT
>NC_044000.1:6857500-6907500 GCF_902150065.1 Myripristis murdjan
CCCTGAAAGAAAACTTAAACTTAACCTAGGTGTCCACATGTGTGGCGGGCAGTAAAACAGCTCCCAAAATAACACTTTAATCACATAAACTAACATGAATAAAGCAGATTATGTCAATATTAAAAGCAAATAGTCCCGGGAGGCATTTTTTGTGTAATGACAAGTATTTGTTTAAGTACTATCAGGTTACTGTGTGGACGTTTCCTGCACATGTTACCCGCCAAATCTACTTTCCAGCTCAAATGGGAAAATAAAAAGAAAAGAGCCATTTAATTTCCTCCAAAAAAACGGTTACTTAATGGTTGCTGTTTTTTTATATTTACATAATCTGCTTTCTTTGTGTTTGTTTATGTGCTAAAAGTGTTATTTTGGGAGCTGCTTTGCTATACAAGTGAATGGAGAGATAGAAATCCAGTATTGTAGATTAGCAGCCCAGGGGAGCACAGAGCAGCTAATGAGGAGATTTCACCACCATGTGGACTCAAATAACACCCAGGGAACTAGACAACCCAACACTCTACCAAAGTTCAGTTTTTACTTTCAGTTGCTTCAACATTAAAAACAAAAAAACAACATGTTAAACACTGTACAACATGCTCACAGACTGGAATATTCAAAGCCAAACATTTTTTTGGGTAATTTTTATAGCTGTACTGTTACATCAAATGGAAAAAAGTAAACCTTGTTCAGCACCTAAACTGGCCTGGCCTTGAAGAATCTTCCTTTTCTAGATAGTATCGAATCAAAGAGTGTGTGTGTGTGTGTGTGTGTGTGTGTGTGTGAGTGTGTGCGTAGCAGGAAGTGGTTGCTACTATATTATCTACTATCTGAGGTCAAAATCTGTCTGTCTGCGTCTGAGCTTCTGATTTTACTCTTCCATGTCGCCAACCAGAGTGAAAAACCCTCTGATCTCTGATCTTCAATGACGGCTAATCACCCCCCCACCCTCCCTGAGGGTTTGATCTTGCTTAATTACAGCCTCCACACACACACACACAGACACACACACACACACACACACACACACACATACAAACAAACACGGGCACAGACACATACATAGGCCTATATACAGATTCGGCTTCTGAGGGCAAAACAGACTTAATTGCGCGAATCCTTGTGGCAAGACCACAACCGGTGTGTGTGTGTCTGTGTGTGTGTGCCACTGTGTGTGTGCACGTCCAAGCATATGTGTAAGTGTGTGTGTGCGTGTGTGTCACTGCTATGGGGATAAAAAAAAAAAAAAAAAAAAAAAAAAGAGCAGACTGAACTTTTGTCATCAGGAAATGAAGAGGCTGCCAAATGGCTATGGACCCCCTCAAGGCTGCTCATTATCGGGTTAAAGCAACACACACTCGTGCACAAGCATGCACGCAAACACACATACACAGATGACATATTAAGAGCGTATTCCTAGGTGTACACACTCGCATACACAGAAAAAGGAGCACACCGGAACATTTAAACCTTTTATCAAGCTTCAGACACACACTCAGTCATGCACACACACACACACACACACACACACTCCTGGAGCGGAATGCACTGCTGTTATGTTTGAAGAGTGTTGCACTCTTCCTATGTCTCTCTCAACCCCCTCTTTCTTATACCCCACCTCTCTGTCTCTCTCTCTCTCTCTCTCTCTCCCTCTTTCCCTCTCTCTCACTCTCTCTCTCTCTCTCTCTCTCTGTCGGGACAGGTCTGGGATGAAAGTCAGCCCCAGTCTTTTGCCCCCCGAGGTTATTCATCTTCTTATAGCCACATAATCTCAGATAAATACCCTTCCTATCATCAGCGCTGTCATTATCATATAGATACTGGGCAGCTCCCAGTAGCTCCCAGTGGAGGTGGCTCTCACCACGCTGGCAGATCATTCCACCAGACATAAAGTCCAAGTCCCCCAGTACAAGACTGGAGGACTCATCAAGAGGAGCATTTTTTTTTTTTTTTTTTTTGCAGTCTATTTCTCTCGCTCTTTGTTTTCTTTCATCAATAGCTCTCTTCATCTCTGTTTTTCATTTCCTTGCCCTTCTCGTTAGCAAAGGAAACTCAATATGAAACGCGGCGTAACTATGGGCAGACAATTTACTGTACTTCATTAAAAACTGTTGTATAATAACAAACCTCATAACCTCAAAAATTCATACGATGCAGTTCGGCAGGCCTAAAAGAGGATATCTTTCCTCAAAATCCCTGCCCTACAGTGACAAGCATAATACGTTAATATTGTTACAGATACAGGACAGAGCTTCAAAGGAGACTTGAGTCTGTATTGATTTGGATCGCAGTAAAATATGACAAATTTGATAGACATAGTCATTCTGGGGATGTTTAGTTGTCAGGGAGGGGTTACTATATGGAAATTCCCATAAGTAGCGAGACAGTTTCTTCCCGCGTCTTAATTTCCTCCTCTCCCTCCACCTCCTTTTCCAACTCCCATCAATCTCCTTGTTTCTTACATTCACTTCTTTATTTTCGAGTGACAGTTTTCGAAGGGGAGGGTGGAGGGCTCTGGGTCCTCCACCAGAAATGTTTTAGCCATTCAAAAGTAATTTCCTGCATTTTTACACAGCCTCACATGACTTAGGGTGGACCAACCAGCTAGCTGAAATACTGTATGATATACTTACATGTGCTGCTGTGGATATCTAAGTATATGTGGATATAGTGTTCGTCATATTGGTTTCAATGTGATACTCACATATCTGCTATCCTTTACTTCCATTGCTTCAATTGAACAGCTAGGGGAGCACTTACAGATAAAATATGTGTGATTTAAGCTGCCATTTAAAACTTGGATGTATTTTACTCTTAAATGGGACTGGATCCACTGAATTGTGCTGCCACTTTCCAACCCAAATAACATCATCAACAAAATGCTAACACTGTGGCATACAGTAAATACCTAGCCGGCTATTCTGTGATCAGTTTTGCCTGATACTTTTACGACATACTTTTACGACTAAAATCGTTATAGCTCGCTCCAGAGCCATGTGAAATACCTGGTTAGCTATTTCATGGTTAGCTCAATGGCTAACCAAGTAGTTGTTTACAATTTTTAAAACCACACCGATCGTGTATCATAAATATATCATATTTTAATAATATCACATTTTTAAGGAATTATGACCATCTCATTTCTTCTTCACATTTGATCCGGACCTGTTAAAAATGTAGTTTGTGTTGCTAACGTTATATTTATCACCAAACCATATACGTTCTTATTAATCGTCAGCATTAAGAGTCTTGATCTTAAGTCTCGGCAGTTCTCTAACATTAGGTACATATCCTCACATGGCATTTAGCTAACGCTGGCATTAGGTGACTCAACAATGCTGAAAGACAGTTTTCTGGTGTAGATTTTGAATGATTGTCCACAGGCCCATTCAGTCTGTCTGTTTCCAGCTTTCTACTTAGTCGGATTCAATAAATCAAGTATAGTGTAAGCCAGTTAAGCAAAAATTTCTCAGATCTCAGTCCTCTCAGAAACAGAAATTACTCCAGACATCTTCATCTGTTTCCTCGATGTAACTCATAAACAGTATAAGATATGGCAGAGCATTGTATGTTTTCAATTCTCCTCTGAGTCTACACAGTTTGTCTTTAGTTTTGTTTATGGATCTGTTAATGGATCTTCTTCACTGATGCCTTCTCTCTATTCATCTCTTTCAGTCCCTATCCTCATTTAATTTAAATCACTGACTTTATTGGCGTAACTGTTTATTGGAAACAATATTGCCCAAGTCTCTGTCTCTTTATGTCTCTATCTGGGTCTACGTTTTTCAGTCAGTGCTATTATAGATGGATTGTGTGGGAAATGGCTTTTCACCATCAGTGTTTAACCCTGTAATGGGTATTCATTAGGCCGGCTGATAATGACTTCCTGTTTGATTAAGTAACAGGCCAATTGGGGCTAGGGAACTCGGCCAAGAAGCAAACCATTGAAGACGAAGATGAAGAATGGGGTTAGGGGACGGTTTGTGGGCTCATTCCCTGGCGTTTCATTTCTGATGACAATTAAACCAACAGCATAATGAAGCTGGGGGCTTTCTGTCATCCTGGTTCTGGTATTTCTGCAAAGAGAAGTCTGTTTTCCATTCACTGCATTCTCTTTGTCTTCTCCTCCTCCTCTCTCTTCCTCCTACCAACCTCTTCTCCTCTCTCCTCATCTCGTCTTTGTCTAATAGTTTCAAGTCCCGATGACTGTAGTAAATGATCTAAACGCTTTAATCCACATGTCTACACAGAGGACTGCACACACACTACGCTTGGACGGATGATAGTTTTTGATGGCTGAAAAATGTTTTTCACCAGACAGTAAATATCTATACAGAAGCCAGAGATAATAGCAATCGGAATGATAATAACAAACATTCGTGTGTGTCTTTTGTGGAATCTGATCAAAATGTTGCATTGTAATCAGTTCAAGCTATAGACAACCACCATGTATTTATCAATTCTGATAAATGTCCAGTCAAACAAAGTATCATATCATGTCAGAGCTGGATAACACCAGCTATGTGGTACTGTTTCAGCATGTCTGTTTCAGCAAAAACACACACACTTTTACACACTTAGACACATAATCCCACCGCTTCCAGCCCATAAATAAGTTCCAACCTAATCAATGCAGCAGTACAGAGCTTTATCCCTGCAAAGCTAATTATTTCTATCCTTTTACAGGCCAGGGCTCAACCTGCCAAATCCATGCAAGATCTCAAACACATGTTACCCACTCTGGCTGCCTTACACTGCACTATGTGTGTGTGTGTGTGTGTGTGTGTGAGCACCACACTTTAGACCCCGCCATTTCCAGACAACCTAAAACACCAAATATACCAAACTCACCATCTTCAAGTCCACTCTTTTCTCCCAAGACCGAAGGAGAAATGGTCATCATGAGTGTCTGTAAGTTTGAGGAAAACTGTTACACACAGTGCAGTTGATGCTGTGTACTGTGTGTGTCTAACGAGCTTATAATGTGCTTGCAGTGTATTGTAACTCACTTTAGTTCAAGTGTTACCTCGTGTTCTCCTCTGACTTTCAAAAATACACTAATTTTCTGGTTGAGGTATTTTTCCAAGAATTTGCTTCTGAACTGCGAGTACTGAAACAGGCTGAAGTACCCCTACTCTGTTTTTTTTTTTCTTTTCTTTTTCTGTCAAGTCTATTATGCAGGAGGAATGTTGCTGCTGGCGTTTCGTCTCTCTCTCGTCTTTCCACGATTTGGAGGCAGTCGGAGGGTAAATAGGGGGATGGTGAGGAGCTGTCAGTCAAATTAGTCCAAACTATGTCACCTTCAGCGAAATCCAACTAAGAATAGACCTCACTGATTGGAAACACACAGACAAACAAGGAGGCATGCGCTGTATGGATGCAATGCTCATTAGCTATGATTGCTACTATTCTCTAATCAAAGCAGATGTTGCATTATTTGCAAATGTTCTATATTTCCATTACACGTTCCCAGGTTTACAAGTATTTATGAGTGCCGGAGGAAGTCAAATTTAGTTTGCAGAGTAGCCATCAAAGCTCAGTTTACCAGGAAGTCAATGAGCCTGAAATAAATAAGTCTAATTTGCAACATGATTACCGTCTAGGTTTGATGTTGTGGAAATAAATCCCTGATTAAAATGATTTCCCTGTGAAGTTACCACTCGGAGACAGACGCAAACCTCAAACAGCTTGCCCTCATCTCCTAAGTAAACATCCATTTAACTCAGTCCTATCCAACCCTTGTATCCTGGTTGATCAGCTTGAACTGGGTTTTACAGAAGTGTCAAAACATAGTTTGCAGCGGTGGAAAATGAACAGAGGCAGCGCCCTCTTGTAAGACAAAAAAAACGGGAGAAAAGCATGAAAAATAAATATACGGGTGTCCAGTTTATGCAGTCCATTATCAGGATGTCTACAGGTATCAAAGAAGTCAATTTAATATCTTTTTAAGACCTTTTTTAAGACATTTTTTTAAATGAAATTTAACATTGTTTCAGTAAGTTTAGGTGGAAATATTTACCACATGATTGAAATGGCGTAAGTATTTTAGTATAAATGACCCTTAGGTGATAATAAATCTATCCATTACTCTGTTTTTCCACAGAACTTCAGACACAGATACAATTTTTTTAAATGAGTTTTTGATTGAAACACCCACCTTATAATGTTCTGCTTCCGTGGCAAACAAAATCATCACCATTCATAAACCACAGAACTGATAATTGGCTGAGGAAAGAAAACATTTCCCCGGGGACTATTTTCCCACGAGAGACTGTATTACTCTGCCCAATTTCAAGACATCAAAACACTCTGAAAGCTCATTTTCATATCATAGTGGAATGAATGAAAACCAGTGGCTGGATAAAGGGGAGAAAATATGATTTTGGAGTTCTAAAATACGCCTGCTTGCTTTAGGAAAATATCAACAGAAACATGACGTTTATACATTTTGCAGATATCATGCTAAACATAAAAAATCACTGGCAATTTCAAGACTTCAAAAGTTTCAACTGTTTGATGACTTTTAAGAACTCATATTCAAAAACTGAATTAAGATATTTAAGTCTTTTTAATGACCTGCAAACAACCTGATTTTGACAGAAACATTTGTGCAGTGCTATTCATAATAAACTCAACCTGGATTTGCACAGAAAAAGAGGATGGGAAGACTAACTGGAAGAGACAGAGCGTTCAAATAGCATGCAGGGCAGAGCAACACAGTTCTTACGCTTAAGCACATGCCACTAATTATAGTTTTGACAAACTGACATAATAGACTGTGGTGCATTTTTAAGCAGGAAAGAAATAAATCTCTTAGTAATGTTAATTCTGAATTATATGCATGGCGGGGGGGGACTGAGTGGGGTGCACGCATGTGTGTGTAATGTGCGAGAGCCAGCTTTACTGTCTTGCCTTCATCTCTCTTCATCTTTTGATTGCTTTAATTACAGACTTACTGTCAGCTTCCCACTCAGAGTGCAGCAAAAACAAACTCTTGGGGCACATGAAAAGACGCCTCTCGCGCACACACACGCAGACACACGCACACTCATAACACACACCTATCCCTGCTCCAGTCAGTCAGTAGTCCCTTTGATTCCCTGCCTGCCGGTGATCTGTCTTTCATCATCTCCTCTCCCTGATCCCTTGTTCCCCTCTTTATCTCCGCCGGGGCAGAACATCTCTCTCTCTTTTTTCCTCTCTCTGTCTGTCTCTCTCCCACTCTCTCACTCTCTCTCTCTCTGTCTCTCTCAGTGTTTATTTTTGCAGTGGTTGTGGCTAATTTACAGCCTAACATTACTCTCTGTGTGCCTTATTGCCTCCCTCTAACTAGCACCTGATGTAAGGTATAGCTGTTGCAGATCAATAATTCACTCTTGACACAACAGTTTCTTTAGGCAGTTGTACCATAGCACAACCTGTGTGGTGACATAAAGAGCCCTTAAGGAGGGGTTTCCTTCTGCATTGTGTTCAAATGATTCTACATAGGACCTTTATGGTAAAGAACCATACTTGTGATTTTGAATGTTTGGCAAAATTACTACTTAACCATTGACTATTTACTGCCACTACCACTGCTGCAATTTACCCACATCTTACACTGCAACAAACCATTTCCAACAGACCATTTCACAAATAGTGTGGGGGTACTGAGGATTTCACAACATGCAATCAAAATCCCTCAATTTTCACATCTGAATTTTAGGTTGAAACACCCACCTTATAATGTTCTGCTTCTGTGGCTAACAAAATAGTCAACATTAATAAACCACAGAACTGATAATTGGCTGTGGAGAGCAAATGTTTCCCCAAGGACTATTTTCCCTGGTGGAGGGAGTGTTTCACTCTGCCCACTTTCAAGTCATCAAAACCCAACAGTGCTGCTGCTTTAAGGAAAACGAATGTGGATGACTTTATTAAAGTGATGGAATACTGCTGTGAAGGAAGTTTGAAGTCTTTGAAAGTTCATTTTCATATTGTAGTGGAATGAACAGAAACCAATGGCTGGATACAATATAAATATAATATAAATATACAATATAAATATCCAATGTAAAATCCGAGTTATTGAAGTTGCTGTTATAATACTACCCTACCAAACGAATCACTGGAGGACATTCTTCAAAGAGCAAATCCATGAAATAAGTAGAGTACAGTCTCAAAATTCAAGGGTTTGGAACTGGCACACTGATGGCAGTGTTCATGCCTGCCTGTGGTAACACTCTGTTTTATGTTTCATTCTGGGTGCTGTGACTCTCAGGTATGAAGTTATCAGCATTATATAAACTATGCCTCTCAGTTTTTGAAATTACAGCCATTATAAAACCCACTCTTCAGGCCTTCGCTCAATATTTCAGTACTCCCACAATATAAGCCATTGAGTGCCAGCTCTCCCTGCATTAACTCCCTATGAAAGACATTATAAACTTTTTTGCTGGCGCACTCATGAGCCAGGAATTGATGACTAACTAAAGAAGGCTTCCTTTGCAGGTTCTTAAGTAGACACAAATTAGACCACAAACTCCCATTTGATTAGCAACCCATATGGGAAGATTTTAGTTGTTGGTTTAGTATTGAATTCTATTACTGTTTACATTTTACATGGGTACATAATCACGGTGAGTGGAACCTGTGATTAGGAAACACGTTGTTAGATGTTCTATAACTAGAATAAGTTCTTGAAATTAAACTATGCACTATCACAATGAGCCCAAGGACCCCTGGAACCCTTTTGAGGAGTCCTGAAACCCCCTCAAGGGCCCAGGGAACCCTTTCGAGAACCCTTGGAGGCCTTTGAGAACCTCAGTAGATATCATTCCGATGTGCTGTGTTGGTTATAGTCATGTAAAAAAATGTTCTGAAAAGTCACAGGCACTGAGGAGGCAACGGCAATGGCTAATGATTCAAAACAGACGACGAAGGGACAGTCTTACAGAATTTCTTTGCTCACATAAAAACAACACAAACTGGTCTTAGCCACTATGAACACTGAGCACATGGTATGCAGATGCTCAACATACTGATACAGAATAAACAGTATAAACATTTTGTTGATGGCCGTTCTCACTTTATAGCCAATATTTCACCAGAGAAATATTTCTTTTCATTTAATTGAGTGTAGCTGCCAGGGTTAAGGGTTCAACTCCCATTGGCAGCAGTAGAAAGTGCCTTATGAATTCATTTACCATCGTGATGGAGTAAATTAACACTTTCAGCAGTCTTTTAGCAGCCTGTTTTACCTCTACATGACTATACAAGTGTTTACGTATAGTATTTATCTCCCATAACTGATGCTGATTATGATTACTTTGTGCACAAACCTGGAATGCTTTGCTGTTGTAAATAATTTTGCATTTATTTTTCTGGTGCAACAGTACAAATAAATCTGCTGAATCATCTTTCTATCTCCACTAAAAACACAAATGAAAAATAAAATTCAAAATATATGTATTGCAATATATGTATTGTTGTATCTCCTGTTGCATCACTGCACATGAAAAAATAATGGCTATTAAAATTGTTCTTTAAAAGTTCCATGAAGAACCTTCAACTACTAAAGACCTTTAGAAGTTTAGAAGTTTTAGTTTAGTGGATGGTTCTTTAATTGGAAAAAAAAAAATACATTTTAAAGGCTCTTCATTGAATGAGTTGGCTCTACTAAGAACTGTTTTGAAAAAGGTTCTTTAGAGAACTTTTTTGGTCAAAGTTCTTAGAAGAACCATTTCACCACCACTTTGAAGAACTTTTTTGTTGCGTCCTTGAAGCACCTTTCAGGCTTCTTTGAAGAACCATTTAAGGAATGGTTCTTTAAAGAACCATGGATTGAAAAGTTCTTTGTGGAATCAGAAAAGGTTCAAGCTGACACTTTTATTTTTCTTTTAAGAAATCAAAACTAACAGCTACTTCCATGTACCTTTTCTCTTCTCTCTTTTTTCTTTTTCTTTCTTTCTTTTTTTTTTTTTTTTTTTTGCAGAGCCAGTGCTGGTTCCTCAAAGGACTGTTTTTATCGCTGTTTGAGGCACGTTTGAACTACCTAAAGAAATAGTTCTTCAAAGAACTGCAGTCTGAAAGTTTTTTCTCCTATTTCTCCTATGGCATCACTTTGAAGAAGCATTTCATACCTTTGTTTTTCTGTGTGAATATCCCTATAATAAATTCTTATGATTTTGGCAGTGATATTTTAGTGTCCATCATACAAAATGTATAGGATTACAGCTTCTTCTGAAGTGATGCTAATAAGTTGAAATAACTTGACTTCCAAAAGTAAACTATCAATGATCTGTTTAGGAGAATGATGTCTTGGATGTGTGAAGCATTAAGAAATATTCAAGTCAAACAGGCCTCTGGAGGTCTATAAATTTCCTCCATGGAGGGAAATGGATACGCTCTGCGGATTGGAATCAATTGTGACAGCCAACATAAATCTCAACAATAACTTTCACAAGAAAACACAAGAGCCCTTTCCCTTTCCATGATATCACTCCCATATAAAATGGGGTCATTGTGTAAATTATGGTACCGAGCGGCATAAAGCGACACAGCAACGAGTAAGTAAACAAATTATCCATTCACTTCAGTCTAGTAGGGTGATAAAGACTACAGGCACTGGCTTTGTTAGTTTTACTGCTTTTATCCCTTTAATCCGCAGACGCCATATTAACTTCTTTTGAAGATGAGTTACACTTTTTCACCCCCCTTCTGTTTCTCTCCTGTCTCTCTGTAGCCTTTCTACCTGTGAACATGAAAGAGGCAGTGGATGAGGGGGAGGGCTGTGCAGGGTGGGGGTGCGGGTGCGGGGAGAGGAGAGAGAGAGATAGGGAGATAGAAAGAGAGTGGGAGAGACAGAGAGAGGGGATAGAGACGGATTGATTTCCACCTCCAGCAGCTATAGTTCAAAGCCAGCCAGCAGACTTCAGAGGCTCGGCAGGACCCGGCATGTCCCCGGCCGGGCCGAGCTGCCTGTCTGCGGGCAGGACTTCCCCCGGGGGCCCTGGGGCCCGGGACAGCCAGGCGGCACCGAGAAAACAATTATGCAGAAAGGGTGGGGAGAGGGAAGGGGGGTGGGCTTTGAGGGACCACATAGAAAAGAGAGCAAATTCACACACACACACACACACACACACACACACGTACACTCGCTGAAACACATGCAGGCACTCCCTAATTAAGCATCCCATCCAATGACACACTAAGGGAATGATGCGCTGTGATCAGTTTAGTGGCCTTAAACTGACTCACCATCAGCGCATTACTTACCCAGAGCCATTGGCTACTGCCTGGCTCTCTAATAACATTGTACAACTGGCAAGTATCCTCACTGTGTCGAAGTGACGACAGTCAGTCTTTAGGCCTACAATTCAAAACTCAGCTTTGTTATGACGCAATTAGGCCTACAATGTGAAGCCTGATGTGAGAAACAACTGATGTGAGAGCCAGACCTCATACACAGTTCACATACACTGCATAATGTCTTTATAGGTATACTCACAATACAAAAAAAAAGCATTTCATTCAAATAAAACCGCCACAGACTGGAAATACATTCTCACTATCTTATGCACTGTGAATCAGCATACGTGCAAAATCCATATTTTACCCCACTCCAACTACATTACAAATGAATGTCATCCAAGTGTGCAAACCTGTGTATGGGGCCAGTTTTGTGTGCATATCTCTAAACATCATCAGAGATGTGGAAATTATTTTTTTCTAAGTGGGACAAACTAAGGTCACTAAAATATGTGTTGTCCTGTAGCCAGTATTTACAAACAGCAACAACGCATGCATGTTTTTGTCCTCGGAGGTAAAATTACAGCTACAGAATATGTGTGTGGAGCATTATAAGTGTTCCTCAGGAATTTCCCCAAAGTCTTGCAGCAATCCGTCCTTGCATTCCTGAGAGCGGAGCTGCTCAGACGCCTTACCTGGAGAGCAGAGAGGGGGGGGGACACTGGTCTGGTTTCTCCGAGCGGGCCGGGGGACGCAGCGCGTAGGGTCTCCCGGTGATCAGTCCTGATGAGCAGTGATCAGTCAGTGTCGGATAGGCATCACCGAGGGCCCCTCTTGACTGCGTGTAGGCGAGTTTTTTACTCCACACAGTCCAACTTGAGTCTCAGCCTCCACTTTGGTGCATGTCGGAGGAGTGTCTGCAGGCTCCTCCTTGGCAAGAAAGGGAAAAAAAGTGAGAAGTTTTCTCCGCCCTGAAGGAGACAGAAATTAACGTGGCCCAGGTAGACTTGCAAAGGGGGCAATTGTAACGCTGTAGGCTACAACTCAACTACGCCATCTAGTGTCGACATGACTGTAGTGGCGAACAAAAAGGCTAAACTATGGTCAGTAATGTTTTCACAGCGACGTTTATAATACAATACACATCGCATATGCAGACACATGTTATTCTAGCCTACATGTAGATCAGAGTGTTAAACAAAAGGTGGATAAAGACCGTGATCATCATCGGGTAAACAACCACCACTATGAAAAAAAGTTTTGCACTTACAATGCCCTGTCTTCATTCAGTTGGTTACTACTTGCTGCAATGACACAACTTTAACACAATAGCTATAAATAATGACTATAAATGTGCCAAAAAGTTAGTGACAGCCTGAAAACAAAACAGTTTTATTTTTCGACTGTGACAGCACTGCACCACTACAAACTGAACTGAACATAACTGACTAATAGACAGCACTATTCCCAAAGGTACTTTTTTTTACACCACAAGGGTACCGTATTTTTAGTGAACACAATGAAGATATACTTAGTGTATAGTTGTTACTGCAATGCAAAAAGGAAGGCAAAAGGCAGGACAAAAAAGGCAAGAGTAGAGTATAGTGTCATCGTAACGCTGCAACATGTGAGAAACACTGATAGACTTACTTTGTTGAACCAATCAGTCAATCTGTTAATGCATTTTGCAGCCTCAGTCACACTAAACTGTACTTTTGCCTTTGCCCTCCTTTTTGTCTTGTCTTTTGTTTGCCTTTGAGCTTTGCTTTGTCCTCAGTATAAAACAAATACATGATGCACAAATACCAAAAACTTGAGTGTGTGTGTGTGTGGGTTTGTGTGTGTGTGTGTGTGTGTGTGTGTGTGTGTGTGTGTGTGTGATGTGGATGACTGGCATGTCTGAGGCTTGGACTTAAGTCTGCTGCCTCTACCTCTCTCAGCCACAGGAAGGGTGAGATAAAAGCAGGGCTTTGAAAACATTTGGAAGTCCTGTAATTATTTGCTCTGTCTGCTGTTCTCTGTCTCTCCCCCTCTCTTTCTTTCTCTCCTCTCTTCTAGTTCACTCTCCCTGTTCCCCCCTCACTTTCTCTCTCTCTCGTTCTCCCTTTCTCCCTCTTCCGCTCTCTCTCAGTGGCCAACTGATGTCGATCCAGGGGCTTCCTGGCTGAAAGGGAGGATAAGAGGAGCAGAAGAGGATATTAGATGAGAACAGGGGAAGAAAGGGGATAAAGAGAGGTGAAACGAGCTCTGCTGATAGAATGATAACCATACAATGACAGACCGGACAAAAACACACACCAAGGGATGTATTAACTCTGAGAGACCATGAGATGAGATATGATTAGATAAAAATGCCAGGAAATAAGAGGAGATTTGAGAGAAGACAAAAATAATATGAGATCAGGCATGATAAAGGTTAAATAACATAAGATTCAGTATAATATAGGGCAAGATGAGAAAGGAGACAACATGAAATGGGTAGTTACTTTGAGATACGATGTGAAATGTAGAGATAAGGCAAGATGATATGAGAGACATAAATAAGATAAATGCGAGACGAGAGAGAAAATAAGGCAAGATGCAATGAAATGAGTCAAAATTAGACAAATATTATGAGAAAAGACTAGATAAGTGATTATGAAAAGATGAAATGGGATGGGTATGAGATCAGATATGCAAATAATTTAAAAAAAGATGCAATAAGTTAAGATGAGATCAATCCCCATGAAAAGATGAGAAGAATATAATTAAGAATGCGTTGACTCAAGCAGAATTGAAAAAGATTAACAATACAGAAACATTAGCACATATTAAGTAGAATTAGAAGAATTAATAGAACGCAATATTTATGCACACACAAGTGCACATTCACGCACATTTGTGTTTCTTCAATATGAAGAAACACAAATGTGCACACTTAATGAGTACAGGGTATACTGTATTTGCATTTAGAGCTCCACAGAAGGGCCCTCTAAAGTATGTGTGCAGAGAGTGGTATTAAGTATAAAATGTATGGATACATCATTTGCAATATGCTTTAGGTAGTTTTGATACACCCTGTTTCGCAACTTAGCATTTTCAGCAATCATCAGTTGTTCTGGTGACCTTTTTCAAGACCATTTTGTTGCTTTCAAAAGTTGCAAATAAATAAATAAATAAATAAATAAATAGATAAATACAATCCCCTGGCCAGTAACCCAAAAAACTCTCCTCTTTTCACCACCCATAAAGTATCCCACTTTTAAAGTAAAACTTGACAATACAGAGTAGAAACGGCTGGCACTTATGTTGGTGCTAAACAAACAATCCCAGATGGGGGTAAAGGGACAGATATGAGAAAACAGGAGGGGGTACTTTTTCACTATATTGCAGCAAGTACAAGAGTATACAGAGAGCAAATTATAATAAACGTAGCAATTTGACTCCATTATCCCCTGGAGTGATTGTCGGGTTGTTGACACATTCAAAATATGTTCTCTGTTTCTTCAAATATGCTTTTCAAGAAGTGCCTCACCAGTAATATATAGCCTCTGACCACCAGCATGAATGGTACCGCAATGATGATGTCTGATGTCTTTTAGCCAGTTTCCCTTTGTTACCCTCTATTCATTTTTCATCGCTGACACATTTTGCTAATTCTGTTTGTAAAAAAAATAGTATTATATAAGTCAAGCAAGATATTATTATCTCTTAGTCCAAAAATAATCTTGATCATTAACTGTAATCATAATTAAAGATGCAATCTTATAAACTGGTACATGCTTTATTTGGCTCAGCATCTTGTCGGTCTCATAGATCAAAGGTTGAAAGATCTGGTACAGTAGGTGCCACAGAATGGCGATCACATATTGAATCCTTTTTTAAAACCCCTGAATACAACATCAAAGTAACTCAGCAGAGTAAGACAGCAGCCTGTGAAGGCCTAATTTGCCACTTGGTATAATGAAGCTTGAGTAACTTCAGAGCATTTTGGAACTCCTCATGCTTTTTATGTGCCTGAAGAGATTCTGACTGTGAAGCGAGACGCTGAAACTATGGGTTTTTAATACTGAATCCAGTACCAGTATTTTTTTAACCAAAAGAGCCAAAAGCAGATAATGAAAAGACGAATGACAGTCTATACAATATATTAAAAACTTCACTGACAAACATTCACAGTGATGGAATATAGCCATCTATGCCTGCATGGATGGCTATAGTCCAGATTATGGGCTTACAGTCGCCCGCCAGTGTATTGTTGATAAGTTCTGCAATAAATATAAACCAAACTATATCATGTCAGAGACAGATGATACTGATTGGACCATATCATGACGCTTAAGAACACATTCATGCTGCTGATATAGTTTGAGAGACTTTCTGGTTAAAGAGATGTTGATAAATGAATAAATAAATGTGTAAACAAATAATGAAAGTCCCATTTTGATCCAATATAGTTTAAACAACACCAGCTCAGTGCTACTTAACTTGTGAAGGATTTTCTCTTTACTCTTAAAGAGCTAGAATGTCTCCTTCTAAGCGTCCTTTAGAAGAGTGTACACACACACACACACACACACACACGCACACACATTCAGACACTATTGTCCCTTGTTAGCATCCCTGTTACTATCCCTCATGTGTATTGCCTGTAAAAATGCACGTACATGCACGCACACACTAACACAGAGACATGCATGTCCTCTAACTACTACTCAACAGGGGAGCAAAGAGCTGGTTGCCATGGTGACTGCCGTGTCAGCTAACCTACTTTTGCGTGAACGAAGGACATTGGTCGATGAGAGAGAGGTGTATGGTATAGGTACTACATAGAGAACATCAATACACATACATACATTACATATTCATCGTGTTTGATCACCTCAGGTAAACAGGAACCAGTCTCTTTCAAGGGCATTTTGTGGGAGAAATGGTAGGCTTGCCGATAGACAACAGAGCGAGGAGAGAAAGATTTAAGTAAAATAGCATGAGTTTAGATGAAACTTCAGTGAATCCCTTGGGGAGACTGGGTTGTTGCAGCTGCAAAAGAGCAATATGATACAGCAAAGAAAATGAGAATATGATTACAAATTTAGCGGGGGGATTTGGGGGTGCATAACTCGCCTACACGCAACTTGAACCTATTAACAGAGATGGATGAATTAAAATTGTGAAAAAATTGAAAAAATAATAGACAATGATAATGTACATCCTTTATGTGTGCGTCATTACAGCAACTTATCACTACAGCATATTACAACTTGTACATGTGCATCATTACAGCATATTGAGAGTCAACACTGCAACATGTACATGTACGTCATTATATTTACATGTGCATGATTACCATATGTTGATGGTCAACATTATATCATTGATGTATCATTGTATATACATGTACATTATTACAGCATGTGGATGTTAACACTAAAACAAGTCAGCATTATAATGTGTACATGCACATCATTGCATGTACATGTACATTTTGTCAACATGTGGATATCAACATTGCAACATGTACATGCACATCATCACATGTACATATACATTATTACAGCATGTACACTATACTGCCAAAAGTATTCACTCAGCTATCCAAATCATTGAATTCAGGTGTTCCAATCACTTCCATGGCCACAGGTGTATAAAATTAAGCACCTAGGCATGCAGACTACTTCTACAAACATTTGTGAAACAATGGGTCGCTCTCAGCTCAGTGAATTCCAGCGTGGTACCGTGATAGGATGCCACCTGTGCAATAAGTGAAATGTCCTCGCTACTAAATATTCCACAATCAACTGTTAGTGGTACTATAACACAGTGGAAGTGATTGGGAACCACAGCAACTCAGCCACGAAGTGGTACGCCACATAAAATCACAGAGCGGGGTCAGCGGATGCTGAGGCGCATAGTGCGCAGAGGTCGCCAACTTTCTGCAGAGTCAATAGCTTCAGACCTCCAAACTTCATGTGATCTTCAGATTAGCTCAAGAGCAGTGCGTAGAGAGCTTCATGGAATGGGTTTCCATGGCCGAGCAGCTGCATCCAAGCCTTACATCACCAAGCACAATGCAAAGCGTCGGATGCAATGGTGTAAAGCACACCGCCACTGGCCTCTAGAGCAGTGGAGACGTGTTCTTTGGAGTGACGAATCACGCTTCTCCATCTGGCAATCTGATAGACGAGTCTGGGTTTGGCGGTTGCCAGGAGAACGGTACTTGTCTGACTGCATTGTGCCAAGTGTAAAGTTTGGTGGAGGGGGGATTATGGTGTGGGGTTGTTTTTCGGAAGTTGGGCTCAGCCCCTTAGTTCCAGTGAAAGGAACTCTTAATGCTTCAGCATACCAAGACATTTTGGACAATTTCATGCTCCCAACTTTGTGGGAACAGTTTGGAGATGGCCCCTTCCTGTTCCAACATGACTGCGCACCAGTGCACAAAGCAAGGTCCAGAAAGACATGGATGAGCGAGTTTGGTGTGGAAGAACTTGACTGGCCTGCACAGAGTCCTGACCTCAACCCGATAGAACACCTTTGGGATGAATTAGAGCGGAGACTGCGAGCCAGGCCTTCTCGTCCAACATCAGTGTCTGACCTCACAAATGCACTTCTGGAAGAATGGTCAAAAATTCCCATAAACACACTGCTAAACCTTGTGGAAAGCCTTCCTAGAAGAGTTGAAGCTGTTATAGTGTCAAAAGGTGGGCCGACATCATATTAAATCCTATGGTTTAAGAATGAGATGTCACTCATGTTCATATCATGTGAATGCAGACGAGCAAATACTTTTGGCAATATGGTATATATGTGCCTCATTGTATGTATACATGATTACAGCACGTACGTGTACATCATTAATATATGCATATGTGCATCATTTCAACATTTACAGGTGCATTATTTTGTTTGCATCATTAAAGCATACACGTACAATTACAACATGGACATCTCTAAAAAATTTAAACTTGAACTTGACATTAGCTTTACTTTTGCATGCACCTTTACAGCATGTGCATGTGTATCATTATTACATGTGCATTTATGTAGGTGTCATTATGACGCATACATGTAGACAAGCACAATCTCTGTTGCATATCATGAAGCTGCTTTAAAAAAAAAAAAAAAAAAAAACTTGTCTCTAGCACATCTTCAAAAAACAGCCTTGGTTTTAGCTTGACCATCATGAAGATTGGATTTTATTTCTTTGAATCAGTAGAGTTTTTCAACCCATGTCATCCTTGATTTTAAAAAATAAACCTCCAAAAATCGGAGTTGTTGACAGTCAGTCCAGCAGTCAAAGCAAACATCTACCTTTTGATTGTTATGGACAGCACTGCACTCTGCAACAAGCCCAGGCTCTGCTGCTTAAATGAATCAAGAAGATCTTCATCCAGTAATAATTTTTGTTCACTTCTCCCTGTAGTTCCCCTGTAATTCTGAATCACTTGCTGTGGAGAATTGTATTAGGCAGATGAAACACACTGGGCATAAGAAATGTGTGGGTTTGAGAGAGAGAGAGAGAGAGAGAGAGAGAGAGAGAGAGAGAGAGAGAGAGAGAGAGAGAGAGAGAGAGAGAGAGAGACCATGAGCTTGGGCTCATTGCCAGTACATGTGGGCTGTTGCTCTGTAAGGCACTGAAAATCAGATCTTGACAACACACACAAGCAAATACACACTCATTTTATAGTGATTGAATTAGCATTGCAATGTTCTGTAGCCTTGTGGATACAAATAGACCAATTATAGATGGCAGATCTTTGTAGGTTAGATTCCTGCCTTTGTGAGCGTGAGCTCACCTTTGTATCTGGTATTTGTTCGATTTTTGAGCATGTGATTTTGCATTTCTACCATAAAAGCACAGATTCAGTTTATGCTGTTTTGATTTCTGTAGATAGGTCTACATAACAATGGAACTGTACCAGGACTGTAGGAGTGAATTAATTACCTGTTAGTCTCAAGTTCAATCACAAGAGCAGATTGCTCTGATTTTATATTCAAACCAATTTAAACTAGGTCTTGTCTTGATCATCTGTGTGTGTGTTAATTGCACAATGCTGATGCATTGAGGTGCATTACAAAATATTGATTTTATTAACAATAACAACAATACTAATACTAGATCTGCAGTGTTTTATCTTAAATAGTATGTTCTGAAGTGAATCATGCAACATGTTGTGTATGATGCTAATTACTTTAACTACTATGCTTGAAAATGAATGCATGCAGTACACGCACATGAGCACACACACACACACACACACACACACACACTATATCGCTCTTTACCTAAGCACTTGGCCCTCTGTTTTTCTTCGTGGGTGGTAGATTGAAGCCACACCCCTCATGAAGGAAGGCGTCTCTTTAGTCTCTCTCTCTCTCTCACACACACACACACACACACATGCACAGACACTTTAATGACTCCTTACCGCTCTGGGCTGAATGTGAGAGCAGAGCAGGTCTGAACAGGTGGACAGGCAAAGCAAGCCGACAGTCATGGCTGAGAGACAACATGCACACACACACACTTATACACACACCCACACAGACGTCTCCCTGCATTTTCAGTTTGCTTGAATTTTGGTGGCTGCTAGCTTTGCAACTGTGTCTTCCAATATAGTTCCTTCAAGTTCTGTGATTGCCACCAGTGGTAATTATACTGGAGATACACAATTACTGAACCCCAATGAAAATCAGTGTAATACTGCAATAATATTCCTAGAGGGACTTACACTGTGTATATGGCTATTATGATGCAGAAATGATCATACTGTTTTTTTTGTTTTGTTTTGTTTTGTTTTGTTTTGTTTTGTTTTGTTTTTTACAAATTTTATATACATACACTTTATTCTATATAGCCAACATAAAACAATACATCCCTGTATAAATGTATAGCTTTGCTGTGATATCCTTCTTAAATACATTATGGGATTTCTGTATCTCTGATTTATAGGGGGATTTATGTAATGCTGCACTAGAGAAATCACTCGTTTATCCTCCAAGGCATCACTATAATGTTACTAATAATAATATTTTAATACTTTTTTCTTTGATCTCTTACAGTCTTCCCATAATGCTCCTGTAAGTAATTATAACACACACATTTTTATCCCTATGATATCACAAGACTGCTCCTATAATGTTACTGTCTAAACTATATTTGAATATCCCTCAATACCACAATGATTTTGGGCAGAGCTTGAGATTGTCTTTGGAGAAACAAGTAATCAGTTTTCCCAATTGATCACCTCTAAAGCGTGTGGCAGAGTTTGGCCACCAGTCGTCGCCAGAAACCATTCTTTAGGTCCAGTTTCAATCCGTCGTTTGTCAACTGGGTGCACTGAGGTTAGAACAGGACGGCGATGGTTGTCACACACAGTCCCTGTAGAGAGTCTAGATGGGATCTTAATTGTTACTTTAATCATTACAATAGCAAAGCTCAAGCAAAAAGTATCAGAGATTTATTTGAAATCCATTTTTTTTTTTTTTTTTTTTTTTAAATGTAAGCTCACACCAGGGAGCATTGGGGACAATTGTTTCCTCAAAAATGATAGTTTCCTTTAACAATTGATCACAGGCTAATATCTTGTTGTTAATCACTCGTTTCTCCAGAAATGACTGTATTTGAAGGCGGGTTTGGAGGCTCTGGTGGGAAATGATAGCTGCAGGGAGGGACTTTGCCAACACTAAAGGGTTTTTGAACTGGGCCACTTGAGGTTTTTGCAGGCTATCATCACTCACAAAATGTGATTTGAAAATAGATAAATAGATAGATGGACACATGTGCTAACCACCAGGCCTATCCACTATGTTCATTATAGTTTATTGGTGGATGTTCCTTATGGAGTAGTTATGATTAACTTTCAGTATCACCACAAGCTTCTCACAACTCAGGTAAACGGTAATGTACTATTTGGAATAGGTGCTAAAGCATGTGCCATATCGTCTGTGCTTCTCTGAATTCATTAGCTTGAAGTTGGTTTATTTCAGCTTGCTGGATGGCCTATTTACACTGGTGGTCCTGTAAAGCGCAGCAGCATTCCTAATTGACCAGTACGACCAGTTACAGAAAACTAACACCATCATACCTTCCTTTTCAGAGCTTTTCACCTGTCTCTCCCTCTATCTTTCTCTCACCTCTCGGGCTGTTAGACGGCTCTGACGCCGCCTCCCAGTGTGTGAAGGTGTGAGGAGAGAAAAACCTGGCTGGTACTAAATGACAGGCGGTGGAACTGCCTCCTCGGCGGTCGTGCTTCGGTGCATTAGCTCTCTTTCTCCCTGTCTGTGCCAATGTCTCTCGCCCCTTCTCTCTCCCTCTCTAGAACCGTTTATGTGCTTTCGTGCGTGCGTGTGTGCGTGTGCGCGCGCGGCAATTCTGATCGGCGCGCGGAAGATGATGAGAGCGTGACCTCACCGCTCTCTGCACAGCTGCGAGAGTGAGAGAGGTAGAGAGACAGAGACTCACAGAGGGGATGTAGACATAAAAAAGATACAGACAGAGAAGAAAGAGAGGGAACATATGAGACGCAAGAGATTAATTGTTTATCGAGTACACATTATTTTTGAATGACTGGTCACATTGTTTCACTTTATGCAGTTGCTTTGGCAACATCATCTCCTTAACACGCCAGTAACGCAGATTTGGAATTGGAGAGAAGAAAGACATTGAGAGAGAGAAATACGAAAGGAGGAGAGGAAGACAGAGAGCAAGCCACTGACAGGCACAGTGAAGGGAATAGAGGGAGAGAGAGAGAGAGAGAGAGAGAGAGAGAGAGAGAGAGAGAGAGAGAGAGAGGATCTGCTCGGCGCGCGGGGACTCCGGTGTGCGGAGTCCGTTGACTGCTTCCCGCCGGTCCGCCTCCCAGAATGTTCTCGGTCCCCGGTTCATTTCTACTGTACGGAAACCAGCCGCCGCGGCGTCCCCACCGACACTGAAGCCCAGATGCTCACTCTCTCCGCCGACATGGACGAGTCGTCGTCGCTGCTGGATCTGCTGGAGTGCTCGGTGTGCCTGGAGCGCCTGGACACCACGGCCAAGGTGCTGCCGTGCCAGCACACCTTCTGCCGCCGATGCCTGGAGAACATCGTCAGCTCCCGGAACGAGCTCCGCTGCCCGGAGTGCCGCATACTGGTGGACTGCGGGGTGGACGACCTGCCGGCCAACATCCTCCTGGTCCGCCTCCTGGACGGTATTAAGCAGCGGCCGCTGCGAGGGAGCGGAGGAGGAGGAGTGGGAGCGGGCGGCAGGCAGCCCCTAGCAGGGGGCTCGCTGCAGGGGTACGCCGCCGGGATATCCGCTTCTCCCCCGGGCAGCGGGATCAGAGAGCTGCCCATAGCCACCAGGAGCTCCCCTGTTAAGGTTGGTTACCTCCTTAATATCCCCGATATGTGCCACTCTCTCACTCTCTCAGGAGAGCACTGTACACCAAACTCTGTATATATATCGGCAGTTTTATGCTGCCTTGTTTATCGGCAAATATACACATATTTACAACTTGACTTAAGCATTTTAGAAATGCTTATGACCCACTTTCAAATTCGGCGCGCACACAGGCTGCCAAGCAGCTCTTATTTCAATAAAATCACAACTTTCAAAACTGATTAACACCGTACGCGCTTTATTTTGGTGGAGAAAGATAGCGGGAATAACAGAAGATGAAGTATAGCGAGTTCCTCTGTTTATCTCTGGTGTTTGTGGGGGGTGAATGGGGGAACAGCACGTTCCGCAGCCTGCACACATCCAGCCGCTGTATGGTTATGGTTAGAAATTATACGTCCACGATATTAACGCAGTGAGACTGATTGCAACGTAGACTGATTTATTCTACGATAAAGAATTAAGTCGCTCTATCCAGAGACAAGAGTTTTAGACAGACCAAGTTAAAGACGCATGGAGAGAAAGAGAGAAAAAATATATTGACCTCCTCCAGTGGATACAATGATTCATTTTGTGGATCAGCTGAATTGGCATACCGTTTAATGTTGCTTTGTTGTACTGTTTCTGATGACAAATATATATCAGTTCTTTTGTTGACTAAATACCAGTCATCTGCTCCTAGCATTACATCACCTTCTCTGATAATATTGTGTATTTAATGGTTGTTTTTGAGTGAGAGCGAACAGAGAGACATAGAAGCAGACTGAGAGGGTCACCTGTGTGTATCATCAGTGTTGTTGCTATAGTCCTGATGCTCCTGTGAGCCAGGTAGCTTGTAGGCTGCAGCAGTGGGAGGTTTCATAACCAAAGCTCAATGGGAAAGGAAAAGAGCCTTGTTTACCCACTACCCAGTGCATCCCTTTCTTGCTTTAATGGGAGCCACTGCAGTGACAGAAAATGGGACATTTTTGGCATTGCACTGCAAAAAAAGAAAAAGAAAAGAAAATGTCCATTATAACATGTCATCACAGAGAAAGCCAAAATTTTGGAGAAAGGTCCAGGGTTAGGGTTCTAAATTTGACTTATGTCTGAAAAATTCAAAAAAAAGTGTAATATAATGATGCAAGGCGAAATTAGGATTTGAAAAATTGAGTTGCATTAAAACAAGTGAAAAGATGTCACCGCACTAGCAGATTTTTTTTTTTCAAGATATGATTTTCAGACTCTGGAAATGACTTGTTAAGATGGGTATTTTTTTGTCTTGTGTGTGAGCTTCTTTAGCATGACTGTTGACGAAGGCAATGGGACGTCCTCTGAGGGTGCTATAGGTGATACGTTCATGTCTTGCATCAACATTTTTTTCAGCATGTCTCTAACAAGGGAGGAAGCATCAAATAATCTCCACTAACAAAGTGAAAGGGAACGCCATGCCCTCCCTCCCTGGTACGATCAAGACTTATTAGGTGGTTGGCTCCATTGAATAGCTCACCATTGATTGAAGCAGTGGAGCGCTTTAACTGTGATGAAGTGGCAGCAGCAGTGAGCAGTCAGTCATTCATGGAGGCGAACAGGAATCCAAATCCTCAGTGACATTCCCACTAACACTTAACCCTCCATTTCAATTCACTCAATAAACTTTACCTGTCCCTACAGCAGAGCAATTTTGATGCCTGGTGCATGAAGGCAAAAATCCAAGAACACACATTTCTTCATGGAATAGCAGTGGTGGGACGTAAGGCTTCACCAATATGACTTTCGAAGGCTGATAGTGATATTTTTGGACTGAAGACGATATTTCATGCTGACAGTCCGCACTTTTTAAATTGAACAGTTTTCACGCTGTGATGTTAAATCAGTGACTTTTCACAAGATGGGTGAAGAATGCAGCTGAAAGATGGGGAGCACTGAAAGCGAGCATGCACACACATAGACAAACACACACACACACACAAACACACACAAATGCACAATGCACACTCACTCCTGAGTCGGCTTGTCTGTGTTTGCTTTAGGGCTCCATTGTGAGCGCAGGCCACTGTGGACGTAGCCTTTACTGCGAGTGAAAACACACACACACACACACACACACACACACGAACACACATCCCCCCTGTAATCCCCACAGTCACTTTGCCCAAGTCTCTTCCATTCTCCCCCAGGACCAAGGCTTGGTGATGAAAGTGTGAATTAATCTGCTCCAGTATTGTGCATGTGTATGTGTGTGTGTGTGTGTGTGTGTGCACGACTGGATGTGCATCCCCCACCCCCCAAACACACACACACACACACACACACACACACATGCGAGGTCTTACAAAGGGAGTTAAATCTGTCCTTGAGTGACACACACATACACACGCGTGCACACGTACACGATTGCGGTGCTACACACACTTACAGAAGGAGTCAACCAGGTCAAAGCAGAACAATCTGAAGTACATAGGGTGTTATCGGTGCTGGTTGAGAGTGAGTGTGTTGCTATGGGGATGGAGGAAGTGGCAGACATGCTGAGTCAGCAGCAAGACCAGCCTCTCCTCTGCTGCTTCTTCTCTTTTGGTTTGTGTGGCCGACTCCATGCTTCGACCGATATAGGGTTTTCAATTGATGCTGATATTTTCTGCCAATCGCTGTCTGGAATTCATTTTAGGCGAACCCAGTAGCTTTCAAAGTAGGGCCTGGTGACTCTCCAAGGGTCTTTGAGAGCCTTTCGGGGGCTTTCAGCATAATTAAAACAACCTTGTTTTAAATATATAGTTATATATTTAAATATATATATTGAATAATGATAACTTTGGCTTTTTTTCTACATGTCTGATTAATTTTTTTTAATTTATTTATTTATTTATTTATTTTGGTAATTTTCTTGTAAGTTTTTACTAATTTTTTGATTTTGAGGGTCAAATGGTTAAATGCTTGTAAAAGGCCAAAATGTATGTAAAATGTAAGGCCACAATGCTAAACGCATTGATGCATTTAAAAGGAAACATGCTGTAGTTTCTTAAAATGTGCTAATTTCGTATGGGGCTATAACATATCAGCTCATGAAGGATTTTTTTTTTTTTTTGTGTCATTCTTGTCTTCATTAAGACCTATTTGAATAGCAATAACTAAGCCATGCTCAAAGTTTATGACAATTTCCGCATACCCTTTGCATTATGTCAGCAACATCTGTGTAAAATTTTAGACCTCTGTCCAAACTTTATGTGTCACTGACCTCCCAAACCCTAAACCAGTGCATCAGGCACTAAATGACAGTGAAACTATTACTAATACTAAGACTAATACACATTAATTCACAATGGAATTTGATCAACATGTCTTAATAAAACTTGGCCAGGTTAAGGACTGCCTGGAGAGAATCAGTGTAGGCGTGATCAATTCTATGATAACTATGCAGTCAAACAAACAACATATCATATCAGACATTGACTGGCCTCGTGTGTAAGTTTTAAGCCCATTTGATAGTCAAAAATGTAACGTACACTTGCTTACATTGAAGGTTGTATACAAACTCACATAGCCACAATGCAAAGTTAAGATTCTCAGGCCATAATCACAGTTTTATATGGGGTGTTCACACATCGCTACATCACTGAAGACCTTCCTCTGCTGTTTGTCATGGACTAAAAGGATACTGGCTTTTAGAAGATTTTGTTGAAATTTGTTGCCTGTCTAATTCACAACAAAGACAGTTGTGACATCATTGTCCCAACCTTTGATCTTCTCCATTTACCTGTATTTACCTGGGGTTACTGCAGTGACACAGGAGGTTGCTATGGCAACTCATGCTGGCGACAGCATCGTCCTCTTTCATCTCCAAAGTGAGACGTTGCTCTGCCCTGTCATTTTCGTGTGTGTGTGTGTGTGTGTGTGTGTGTGTGTGTGTGTGTGTGTGTGTGTGTGTGTGTGTGTGTGTGTGTGTGTGTATGGGTGTGTGTGTGTGTGTGTGTGTGTGTGTGTGTGTGTGTGTGTGTGTGTGTGTGTGTGTGCTTGTGTGTGTGTGTTTGTGTGTCTGTAAGGATTAGGGTGTGGGCTCCAAAAAGGAAATAGTCGCTTACCAATCCCTGTAATGATCCTTTGAACTGTCTTTTGTGTCATAGTGTATCACACACACACACACACACACACACACACACACACACACACACACACACACACACAGTCAGATCAGACGGTGGGATTTCCTGCTCTATAGACCCATTCAGAGTTAATCTCTATATCTCACACACCTTTACAAGCGCAAAGTCTGAGAAAGACTCTCATCCATCTGTGCTTTTGCCCACACACACACAGACACAGACACCCACACACACACCCAGAGTAATGCATGCTTGCATATGTAAACATAGAAATCCATAGACACACAGAAATACAGGTCTGCATATACATCTACAGAGGATTCACACATACACACGCATAAACACACACGTACACACACACACTCATTTAGTTATTCATTAAGGTTGCAAACTGCTCATCTCTGGCAGTAAACAAGCTCTCTCTCAGTCATTAGTGACACGTTACACACTCACTTCATGAATACTACATGGAGGCCTTGCACACACACACACACACACACACACACACACACACATACACACAGCCTATATTTTCCGTCCATCACTGAGAGCTCTCCTCCTCATCGACCTTTTCAACATGGATGGCCACACACACATACACATATACACACACGCGTGCACGCACATACACACAGTAGTCTGTTTTCTTTGTCACTCTTTGGCCTTTCTCTTTCATCTCTCTCTCCATCTCACTATCCTTCGTTCATGCTCATATGAAGAGGACTCAATTAATCCCACTGCTGACCACATAATGAAGCTTCTCGCTCCACACACACGCGCACACACACACACACACACAGACCACAGACCATTAAATGAATAGTTAAAACTATTTGGCTCTGCTCACTGTCTCCTAGGATTTCTTTGGGATGATGATCTTTTGTTTGTGCCAGTGTGTGTGCCAGTGTGTGTGTTTATGCATATGTGTGAACATGCCTGCAGATCCCTGCCGGTGTGTTTGAATATTGGTTCGTGAGTTCAAGTTGATCCTAATCGGTTTGTATTGAAGCTGTCAGTAGCAGATATTTTGGATCAGTATCCCATGCCTTTAAATTTGAGCATGTGGCTCTATGGAAAGCCTCTGAAACAGCATGTAGAGCATCATGGGAAACTTTGACTCTACTGAAAACCAGTAAGACAGTAACAAATTGCAGGAGCTGCAATTTTTTGGTAAATGTAAAATATGTGGCAAAATATTTTTTATAAATAATGGATTGTGGTGTTACAGAGATGCACTGCTGTACAAATCGTATTCTCCAGACAGCCCAAGAAAAAAAATGTTTGGTACAGACCCACAGTATCAACATTTTTTTTTCTGAGTAAATGAAGTATAGAAAAAAAAATTATCATTCCTGCCAAAATTGGGAGTCATATTGCAGTCACAATATCTGTCATAATTAATTGCAATATTTTTTTTTTTTTTTTTTTTTTCACCATATCATTCAGCCCTAGACTGGAATAAGAATATTATATGCATACTTGTGTTTAATTCAATAGTTCAGGTTAAGGTCTTTCTGATGACAAGCATTGTAGTAATGATCAATTCTACGAGTAATACTTTAACTATATCATGTCCACAGGTTATTTCAATAGACAGACAGTGTCAGTGTCATACATCAGGCTAAGGCCCCTGTCACAGCAGCACACACACTGTGGTAGTTAGGACAACCCTCACTGTGGTCACACTGGTGGAGTGATGTTGGAGGTCTAGAGGAGAGATAGATGGATGGAAGAGGGCTTGTTTGGAGATAGTAGATTGAGTTGGTGTGTGTGTGTGTGTGTGTGTGTGTGTGTGTGTTGTACAGGGTGGGGGGTTGATGGGTAATGGGTGTTAAAGCCTAAACAAGCTTTGGAGCTTGGCTGCTATTCCCATGGGTTTTATGGGTCCCATCCCCCTCATCTCTCTCCCTCTCTCTCTCTCTCTCACACACACATACACACACACACACACGCACACACACATTGAGGACATTGGGTTAAGGGTTAACCCCCTCATTCCCAGGCCTGTTGTTACTATGGAGATGAGGGTTAGAAGTCAGCGGTTACTTTCAACAATATAGTTCAGATGAAAGAATGGCGCCATATTATAAAATTGAAATCACTGCATTCTATACATATATATATTTTATATGACATAACCCTTAAGGCATTGAATTGA
Organism: Myripristis murdjan; assembly: GCF_902150065.1. Taxonomy (NCBI): domain Eukaryota; kingdom Metazoa; phylum Chordata; class Actinopteri; order Holocentriformes; family Holocentridae; genus Myripristis; species Myripristis murdjan. The sequence continues at coordinate 6,886,317 of NC_044000.1, forward strand.
CATTCTTCATCTGGAGGAGGACGAAAGGATCAATGGAGGATGAAATCTTCCTATTTTGGTGAACCCATGACCTAAAAAGATGACCTGCCACTAGCAGGTCAACTTTTTAATCTTCCCTAATATCTCATTAACTAATTTAGCATTGCTATGAAATTTAGTTGCAGGATTCATGTTGGCTGGATGATGATATGTGTAGACTTTGGTGACTTCATGAGATTCCTTCTAGCGCCACCAGCAGGCCCAGCAGGGCATCTGCATCAGAAATAACACACTTGTTTAACAGTCTTACCATCTAGTAAGATAGCAGCTAGGCTAACAGCCTCGTTAACAGCTGGGTTTTTATTATAGATCAGTGGTGTCTGCTGCACCTGCCATGGAAACATGTTAAGCTGAGGCAGATACTGCTAAAAAGAAGAGAATGCATGGCACTCATTATGTCTGTCAAACAGCAAAAGGCTGTTTGACAGCCTTTTGCTTGTATATCCTATCATGCATTAATGAATCAACTAGAGGGCAAAGCACAGAGTTGTGTTCAGGGGGCGCTATAAAGAAATGCTCTTTATTAAGTTAGAGGGGTATTATATCAGAAATGTTGGCTACCTTTTAGCATTTGCAACAATGCCAAAGTGTTACCTCCTAATAGGAAAGACATGATCTGTTCACTCACATCACACTGCATGATTTCTGGCTAATGAAATCCTCAAGGTTCATACAGTCACCTCTCGCCGCCATGTGGGGCTGCCAGTGTTAAAAATTGCCTCATGCAGCTTTAATTGGTTTCTATAATAGTATATAAGTGTGAAGCACTGTGGTTTTTGATTCCAAGCAGGTTTGCTTTTGTGTTAAGACTCTATTAGTTCCTCCAGCAGCGAGCCACATAAAGTGTGTGTCTCCTGTAATAATGGATGAGTTTCCACTACTAATGTGCTTGAAGAAGTGGAACGGTTCTCTTGAGGAAGGGGGTGGGTGGGGGGGATGGAGGAGATTCATGGAAACACATGGCGGTTACTCCAGGTGTCAGGGAGTCCAGGTGTGTGTGTGTGCGTGTGTGTCTGTCTCTGTGTGTGCGTTGGTGTGTTAATATATTCCAGTTCCTTCCTGTCTTGGTGCAAAAAGCTGCCTCCTCCTTCTCCTTGCCTTTCTCTGAAATGGAGAGATGTTGAAATGCACCCACCACCCACTTTAGACTTGGCAGTGGACAAAACCTTGGCTGGGCTAGAAAGGAAAGATCAGAGCATGCACACACACACACACACACACACACACACACACACACACACACACACACACACACACCTCAGGAGAATGTGGAAACATGGCAGGGAATACAGCTCTTCCTCTCCATGGCCCTGCTGTTCATTCTCACAGCCCTCGACTTCAATTCATCACCAGCAACTTTTATAGATCTTCATGAAATCACTCTCCTGCTCCTGCCTTCCTGTCCTCGGCTGTCTTCAGCCTGTGCTCACATCACACTGTGCACTCTGCCCTGAGGAGTTCTTCCTTAAAATTTTACACTTCAAATTTTGGTCTTTTTCAAACCAACAGACAAAGGGAAACAAACAAATCAAACAGAAATACTTGTGCTCCTGCTAATTATATATAGATAATAATTCCACCATCATTACTCATTATTTTTATTTTTGTTATAATTCATTTTCTCATTCTCATTAAGAAATTTTGTGGTGGTGATGATGGTGAAATATCCTCATTAGTTGCTCTGTGTTCCCCTGGGCTGCCACAATACTGTATTTCTGTCTCTCCATTCACTTCCATAGACAAAAAAAGCTTACAAAATAACACTTTTAGCCCATAAATGAATGCAAACAAAGTGGATTATGCCAATTTACAAAACAAGTCCCAGCACCCATTTTTAAGGAAATTACTAGTATTTGTGAAAGTAGTATCAGGTTATTTCTTCCTGGTGCAAGGTTACTATGTGGAACCTGCAGACACTAACAGCCGGATCTACTTTCCAATTAAAATAGGGCAAAAACAAGAAAAGTGAAATTTAAATGACTCAAAAAACGGAAACCATACTCATTTATACACTTCAATTGTTATTCTAATGTTACTGAAATGAATGAAGAGATATTAAAAAAAAAAAAAAAAAAAAAAGTTTTGTGGATTAGCAGCCCAGGAGACACAGAGCAACTAATGATATTTCACTACCATTTGGACTCATTTAACATGACACCCAGGTAACTACACAACACAACACTCTACCAAAATTAAATTTTGCTTTAAGGTGATACCACAAGAGATAAAAGTACCACAAGGTACAGTAAGGACACTATAATCTCACTACTGAGTATCATAAACACACTACTAATCACTATGGAATATAACAGGAATATAAAAGTGATATTATTGCAGTATTACTGTGAAACCATAGGAAATGTAGGCTGCCTTAACATACCATAGAGTCACCTTAAGCTCACTAATGAGCAGCACACACTCTAAATAGTCACAATAGTAATGTTATAGGAGTATTAGTGATGAATAGTAACAAAAGAATAGTAATAAATAGTAAAAAAGGATGAGTGTGTGTGTGTATCTGTGTCTGTGTGGTGTGTGCGTTTTTTGGGGGGTCAGATAAGACCATTTCAGGTTATTTCGGGACACACTCTGATCCACAGTGTCCATGGCTGCAATACAACTGTGATCAGCTTTCCATTCTGACGTCTGTGTCCAAACATCCACTCCTGGCTCTCTGTATGTGTGTGTGCGCCTGTGTGTGCATGTGTGTGTGTGTGTGTATGTGTGTGTTTGTGTGTGTGTGCAAATGTGATTTTGTGTGTGTGCATGTGTGTGTGTGCGTGTGTGTTACTGTATGCTTGAGAGTGTTTGCATATGTGCTATGTGCAAGTATGTGTACATCTGTGTCAGCATGTTTGTGTCCTGTGCCATTGAGCAAGGCTGGTGTGTGTGTGTGTGTGTGTGTGTGTGTGTGTGTGCCTGTGTGCGCGTCCATGCATGTGCAAATCTGCTCTGTGGATATACTATGTGTTTATATCTGAAACAGCATGTGCATGTGTGGGTGGTGCTTGGCTACTTAGTGACTTAAAGTTTTGCTTTGGTGGAATGAGCTTGGTGTGTGTGTTCATCTGTGCCTTCATGTGCCTGTGTGTGCGTGTGCATGTGTGTGTGTGTGTGTGTGTGTGTGTAGTATGTCATGGTATCATGTTTAGATGAGGAGGGAGTGTGAGAGGAAAGTTGGAAGGAAGACACAAATGCCTGGTGGCAGTTTATGTAGCGATTTATTGGCATTGGTTCTGTATGTGTGTGTGTGTGTGTGTGTGTGTGTGTGTGTGTGTGTGTGTCTGTGTGTGCGTGTGTGTGTCTGTGTGTGTGTTTGTGTGTGTGTGTGTGTGTGTGTGTAAGAAGGATATGGCGCTTCTCTCCCTTCAGGACAGTGATTATGTAAGCAGAGGGAAAGGTGTATGTGTGTGTGTGTGTGTGTGTGTGTATGTGTGTTTGTGACGGGGGCTGAATCCCATCCCACCTCTGACTACCTTCTGTTTAACTTTGGGATCACTGGTGCAACAAAAGGCACCCACAATGTAAAAATATTCAGCTTTTAAATGAGAAAACATTTAAGAAGGCAACAAGGTGGACTTCACATTACTGTACATTGTGGAAAAAGATTCAACATCGCTATGATGAAGTTAAACGAATCAAGAGGAAATCAAGAGGGAGAGAGAGAGTGACGCAGCAGGACATGTCAACAGAGATGTGTTGCCATGGTAACAGGCACTGACCAGTCTGGAGCTCAGTGATTGGCTGCGCCTAATTAACGTCACCATCAGATACATCCACCATCACTGTGAATAATACCTGTGTGTGAGAGCGTGTGTGTGTGTGTGTGTGTGTGTGTTTGTATGTTTCAGTGTTACAGGGTTCCCACTGGTCATAGAATTCCTGGAATATTCCATGGAATTTTTTTGTTTAGTTTTTTTCCAGGTAGGCAATTTAATCGCTTCTCTGTTGAAGTAAAGGAAAATTGGTGACCAAAACTGACAATAACATTAGACGTATAATTATTATAATTATTATAATTCTATATTTAAAATGAAATTACATGAAAACTACCAGAAAATTACCACAATATCACTGAAAACTGAAAAAAAATCTCTATCTGTCTGTCTATCTATCTATCTATTTATCTATCTATCTTAAAATTAATAAATATAAAGTATTAAAATTAATTTTGTCTAGAGGGTACAATAAAAGACTTCAAAGACCCCAATTCTCAGCTACTCAAACCACTTTCGTGTAGATATGTGTCATATTTAATCCTTTTTGGCAAATCCACAAAGTCTACAATGGCTCAAGTTGAATAGCCCAATCAGCTGGTAGTCTTTAACAATTTTTTTTTTTTTGGATCAGTCAACAGTCATTTGAATAGTGCAATATATGCAAAATCATTATGAAACCTAAATACAATTTGTTTCTCAGCTTTTTTAAAAGGTTTATTAGCCTTTTCCCTATTTCTGGCATGCCATGGGCATCTCTGGCACACCAGAGGCTTGGCACATTAGTGGCTGCAGCTGGATGCACCAGATTTTCATTTGAGAATATAGTGCAAACCCTCAGCCTCTCAATTAGCGGAGATGGGGTGCTTTTCTCTGTTGCAGCCTCACTTTGAGATGTAGGCTGTTGGTAAGGTGGGTGTTTTTCCCCACATAAGTGTAACCTATAATGCCGCTTTAAAATGCTGCTCACAGCACCTTTCGGTCATGATCATGTAGCACACTTTTGTCATGCTCAAAAGCAAAGTACAGCTGTGAGTGGCACTAGGAACAGAGAGAGCAAAGGACCAAAGGAGGCAAAAAATGTAACGTTGCTCTTGTTGCTATGCAACTATCTAATTAACGTCAGCCAGCTAACCTGAGGTAACAAAGGTGATAGCACTGTTGAAAATAAAATTGGAGAATGTTAGCAATTGTTCGGCTTGCTCTTGAAGTCGAGGGTGGGGAGCCAATTGTGAAACAGGAGGTGAGTACAGGACGTCCTCATAGGGAGAACAGAGATAGTTTTGTCATCTCGTCCAAGTGCTCAGCCTAGATAGCGCCCCTTTCCAAGGGCTACAGGGCTGTTTGTGCACTGACATAATGCATGTCTGAAGTTGAGAAATGTTGGAGCCTGCAGGGCCGCACCCCAAAACCCAGTGTGTCCAAAATGTGAGACACTTCTTTTGGAAGAGATGTGCGCCTTCTGCAAACCATTGCAAATAGCTGAAAAATGGTTCTCTCAAAACACCCTCCTATGTGATGCGTCAGCTATGACTGGTAAGATGACCACAGACAATTTCCCAAAAACATATTCCTTTTGAGGCCAAATGAGCACACTCATGTAGGTTAGATGCTAATGTTCAGCAGCAGGACTCCAGCAGGAGGCCGAGCAGAGGCCACACTCCCCGGCCTCAGCCCTCAGACAAGTGGAATTAAAAAGCCATTCTCCCTCGCAGTGCTCTGTAATTGGCTGTCCCCCCTCTCAGACATGAGTGTGAAGTGTGTGTGTGTGTGTGTGTGTGTGTGTGTGTGTGTGTTTGAGACAGTGTATGTGTGTATGTATGTGAGGAGATGGAAGGTCCATCATCTCCCCTCCACACCTCAGTTCCAGAAAACGAAACAGGCAGAGTGAGATAGAGACGCCTCAGATTATTATTCTGCTATAAATTCCAGCAGGGATCAATCTCACACTCTGCCTGTCGCATTCTACCTCATTCTACCTCGCACACCCCATACTGTCTCGTCCTCTAGCTCTTTTGTCCGCTCCTTTTCTTTCCTCACATCATCCCCTGTGCTTTCGTCTCTCATTTTTAGGACTGATATATTGGCAAAGGATTTCCATGTCAATTATCTATCTATCCATCTATCTATCTATCTATCTATCTATACATATATATGCGTGTGTGTGTGTGTGTGTGTGTGTGTAGATCTATAGATAACCGGAAAAAATAGAAAATTGCCATACAGTTAGAATTAAATGCAAGAAACCTGTATTTATCTTTATTACAAGAAAAATTACCCAAAAATATGAAAATCACCCCAAAATATGAGGTATTTGGGCAGAGGGTGAGGGTTGCTTCATATATATTTCTGCATTCCTTCATGCTCTACATTGCATTGATTTTGATATTTTTTTACTTTCTCGCTCCTTTCGTACTTCTTCTATCTTCTTCCATTTCGTACTATCTTCTGTTTGTCGGTATAATTTGTTTTCAAAATGACACATCTTCACTGACTATCATCTTTGTTATTCTGCACAACCTCATACAATGCTGTGGTTGTTAGTTTGATGCCATCCTCTTTCTGCTATTCCTATCTATTTTTGGTGCTTTGTCCTATATTTACCTCCTTAAGTACCCAATTTCTGGATGGGGAACATTGAAGTTTCCATACTAACGACAGCTTGAATCCAAAAACGACCTTCAAACCCTCAAGTGGGCCTCTTCCTCAACCTTCCTCATCCTTCTTTTCAGGCCCTCGGCACATCTCTCTGTCGCTCTGCATCACGATTGTCTCTCTCACCTTTCATCTTCTTTTCCCTCTCTTCCCTCTATCACTTTCATTGCTCTCGTCTTGGTCTTTGAGTGATGTTTGTCCGCTCGGAGAGAGACTTCTAGCAGATGAGAGCAGCCACTCCTTCGCTCAGCCCTCCATTCATCCTCAGACAAGGTTGGCGGTGGTCCAGCCTCATTTCAGGCTTCCTTTTACCTCATCCAGCCAGCTCTATTAAACCATCATAGGTCATCATGCTGTTCTCTGGCACGAGGGGCATATCACTGCTGTTAGGAAGCCTTGTATCCAGTGTTTTTTCCTCATGAACTTAGAAAAGCAGTTTTGTTTGTAGCTTGACCACTGTGCATTTTTGAGGCTCTCCAATGAGGTTTTGAATGAGGTTTCATGAGCACCAGGGGTGGCTGGCTTTTCTCAGTCCGTAGAGGACCATGCAGTCCTTCAATTTAAGCTAAAAGATAAAAATCAAAAGTCGAATTGGGAGTCTGTTCATGACACCAGCCAAGGAGAGGTTCCAATTCCAAGTATCAAGGTGGTGTTGGACGCAATTCAAGAAATAAAACCTGCCCTGAGAAGGACTTGCTAAGGCCAAAGCACATTTGATAGAAATGTAAAAATACTGTAAAATTAGTTTACTACCATAGAGATCTATGCCAGCCTGAAAAAAGATGAATAGACTGTATTCATCGAATGAAAAGTTGGGTAAACTTTCTATTCAAGGAATAGAGTCTATCTGTTTCAGGTGGGTTCATTCCCCATTACATTCCTGGTCTTACCACAGCTATATTATTAATGGCAGTGCCTATCCAGGAGAGAGGCTGGTGTCATTCTCTTAGGATATTCTATCCAGGCAGAGGCTATCTGTGACTGATAAGCAGAATTAATTAGCAGCAACATCAAATCCCTATACAGTCACAGATAAGAACCAGACATAGAGGATCTGAAGGAAGAATGTGTGTGTGTGTGTGTGTGTGTGTGTGTGTGTGTGTGTGTGTGTGTGTGTGCGTGTGTGCGTGTGTGCGTATGTGTGAGACAGAGAGAGAGAAATAGAGACTCCATCCACCCTGAAAATAATATTTTTCCTGGGTTTATCTTATCCACATTGCTAAAAGAAGTTCATTTTGGATTCCTCTCCCTTCTTTTGACTTCCGTCTATACGACTTGGTTGTAAATAGGTCTCGTATTTTACGTCTGACATTTTTATAGACTGGGAGTGATGGCTTCCAGTAGACAGCCTCCTTCAGGTTCCAACCTTATAACGGCATGCCAAGCACACTCGGTTGCCTGGTGCCCTTTAGAATACTGAACTGCATTTACTCTGCCATTTGCAACTCGTGCAAGTTTCAGAGTTAGAGAAAGACTGGAGAGAAGTTGCACCAAACGATTACGTGTAACAGATTGCAGGAAGTAATACATTAAACATTCACTAGGTAAAACTTCTTTGACGTGACAACCCTTTAGGCTTAAAAAACATAGAGTAAGAACAAAATTTGTTGGTTGACTATATGTGGTTCGCATCACCCTTTTCCAATAAGCGCATAACTTAGACTTGGATGACACTGATAACTTATGTGCTTATGCCAACATATAATACAAGAGTAGAAATATTACAAGTAATACCATTCTCTTTTAAAAGCAGGGTCTTCACAGATTTGATGAAATGAGCATGAATTCTGAAATGCAGAATGTGTTGTCAATACAGTTTTTGAAAATTTTATTTTTCTTCACCACAAATTAGATTATGAGTTACGCAACGCTGATTAAGTTAAGTTGAGTTAAGTGTAAGTGTCAAGTATAGCCAAGTGAAGCAACTTTTGTGATGATCATGTTCAGTTTAGGGTTTGGTCTGCCCACTAAAACAGTTTGGTTAAGGTTAGGACAAGATTTTGGTCATGATTAAACAGGAAACATGTCTGTTGAAGAAAGTTTAATGGCATGACTTGGAAATTTTACATGTGTAGTTGGAGTTGAAGATACACCCCCTCCCCTCTGAGCCACAACACCCTTATTATGTTTGCACTGCACTATTTCAATGTCAAACTGCTTGTTACTGCTTGTTTCTAGTCGAGCCTCCTTCACATAATCCCTTGGTAGGAAGATGTATTTTTCTCACAGCGCACATATTTGCACTTGAAGACACTGTGCTCATTTTATGAAATTTCAGGAGACCAGGCTCTTTCTAAAGTAACAAGCCCAACACTTATGCAGACTTTCCCACAGTTGCTGCTGGAAAATCAAAGCGGCAGCAAGGGTCTCTCACTGGAACTTTCCTTCAGTTTCATGCCATCGTGTGCCAGGTTCCCCTTAGCGTCCTTTAGTGGCACTCTGTTCAAGCTCCGTCTGACCGAGATTAAATGCTATAATGCAGTGATCATATCTGTCTAAATCACAAAGTGAAACGGCAACAGAAAAGAACATTTTTATCCACAATTAAACACAGTAGCTTCATTCAATTTGTCCAAATGAAACCCAAATGTCAGGTTTGGACAGTCTATGGTCTTCTCTCATTAGCTGCACTCTGTCCAGAGAAACCTAGAGTCAGCAGCTTAGGTCTTCCACATTTCTCCCCCTTTGGTAAAAAAAAAAAAAAAAAAAAAAAAAAAAAAAAGGTGAATACTTGTTCTTGCTGTTTACTTATATTATATCTCATGATAGACCTTCTCACAGCAGCCATTTTGATGTGAAATGGCAGGGAAATCACAGGTTTTACAAATAAAATTAAGGCTCCATTCCATTACGTGTACCAGGGCCCTGGCTCTGGTACATGTAATTAGTGGTAGCTAATTAACATCATTAGTAGCACCTGCACTGACCCTGCTATTTCATGTCAAAATAGCCGCTGTGAAAAATGTCTATCATTACATGCTGAAGTTTAAAAAAATAAATACCCCCTTGAACTGATTTTCCCTAAAAAACCTTAAGTAGCTTCAAAATTAGAAAAAAAAAAAAAACCTTTTTTTCTCCAAACTGTTACAATGGCTCATCCATATTGTGTATCTGGTGGTTGCAGCATGTCATCGAAGCTCAGTCTCGCTTATATTGAGTGAAATATTCAAAGCCAAGAAGCCATTGTTTCATGGCTGCAGCATTATATCAGATAGAAAATATCTGCATGTCTTGGGATCATTTTATACACATTTCCCTGGAATTCAGCAGGACATATTTGGTATTTTTGGAAACCTTGGGATCTTCACTAGAATTTAAAATGAAATTCTGTGGGTTTGAACAAAACCTGGCCAAGCAAATGATGAGCCCCTGATGCCTCTTCAACAACTGCCTCCTCCTCCCATTTTGACCTGCCAGCGTGTGAAGTTGCATAGCAGAACTTTAAAAACTGGATGTTCACCAGAAGATGAAATGATCAACTTTAAAGATAATAAATAATTGAATATCAAACCAAAATATGAATTATCATCAGCTTCAGTCCAAAAATACTGGCATCCGGCTATGGATATCCGTTTTGCTTAAACTGTAGTTGCTACCATAGGTTAATGTTGCACATGGAAAAGATGGTCCAGAGTGTACTGAGCTGTGGAGTGCTGTCATGGCCTAGTTCCACTGTCACGCCACTACGTCCTAGAACTGTTTGTCTCGGGCAATCCAGGACTAAAACTAGGCTAAAACTGTGCGCCGTGTTGAACAGAAATTTTTATGTGGATCAACATGGCTTTTTTCTGTCTTCAAAGAGGCTGGCAGTGTTGGTGAAGGCAGCATTAATCAACTGGGTGGAAGTGTGCTGGAGAGCCACAGGAGATACTGGTACTGTAGTGAAAACTGGGACAGTGTCAAACCCTGCAGCCATGCTTTTCCCTTTTTCTCAGTGAAAACACACTCTTTCATACATTAACCCCATTTCCTTCTTCATCAACACACTCCGCCTCTCCATCTCATCCTCTTGCTCCCCCTCCTCTTTGTCTCTTTCCCAACTCTTCCCGGTTTTCTCCAGCTCTGATCACTCCATGAGCTTCATCGGCATAACAGGAAAGAAACCTGTGTTGCTCAATCAATATAACAGCACTTTTAGCAGAGGACAGAAAAACTACCAACTACACAAAACTCAATGAATTTATCTCGATTTGCTTTATTTGTACAACAGAAGGGAGAAGCAATATTGTAAAAGCAATGTCGTATGCACTGATATGAGCACATTAAAAGGACCATACCAGTGATTTTGTATGTTTAAGGTAATATCTACAAGTTTCTGCTAATCTCTGTTCAATGTAAGCAGTCATATTTTAGAACTCTGACATCATTTTTCCTACCTTTTCTCCATCCATTGGTTTCCATTTATTCCACGACAGCATGAAAATGACCTTTCAGAGACTTCAAACTGTCTTCACACCAAAATTCCATCACCATAATAAAGTCGTCCGCATTCATTTTTCCAAAAGCAGCATCACTGTTGTGCTTTGATGACTTGAAATTGGGTGGAGTGGAAAGACAAAACATTAAAATATAGTCACAAAAATGATGTAACATAATAACATAACAAATGATAAGAATATAAACATGAATAAGATGCAGACACTGAATCAGTGACGCAACACCCAACGTACACCAGACGTGTCACACAGCAATTAAAAACACAAAAACGTCGACAAAGCCAAACATAAATGTCTGTGCTATTATGTGGGCAAATATAACCAACTGTATAAGAAGTAGAAGCAGGACATTGTAAGGTGGGTGTTTCAAAAAAAAAAAAAAAAAAAAAATTAAAAATGGAGGGATTTTGATTATATGTTGTAAAATCTTTAGTACCCCTGCATGATTTTTCAAAATGTTGTTGTTGCAATGTAAAATGTGCATAAATTGTAGTAAATATTCAAAATCACTGGTATGGTCCTTTAACATAACAAACTGTGATGCAAATAGAAAGGTATAAGTAATATCAGTAATGATGTAACATGCTAAATTGTAAATGTAAAAATTATATATTATATAAAATAGTCACAGGGACAGGGTAGTATCAGTTCAGGTAGTACAAATGGTTCTAATAGATGACTGGTAGTCATGAAAGAAACACCAATAATCATCAGAGTTATCAGCAATAACAAAGAAACATTCAGTAGCAATTAAATCCAGTTGTTCCATTCAATTAATTATTGTGTCCACTCTGTGTCTTCCTGCAGTTCTGTGTTGCCCTGTGCTTTTGTTTCCTGTCTTTGTTCTCTCCTCCCTCGTTCTCGCTCTGGTTTTGAGTGACACCACAGTGCTCCCCTATATCTGCTGAATTCAGCTGCTGCAGTTACACACACACGCACGCACACACACACACTCACACACACAGACGCCTATAAGAAATAAAACAATGTCAGCAGGAAGGCTCTTCCTGGCGGCCTGTTCGTCTTGCGTATTGTATGATCTTGGCTGTATTAAAGGAAAACCTCTGCAGTCACACCTATTCAGTCACGCTCTCGCTTCCTACCAGCTCTTCTATCGTCACCAGCAAATTGAATTTCTACCGCTGTTGTTCCCCTATGATGTCCCCGTCCCAGATAAGTCACTCATGTCCCTCGGTGCTTGCACCCACCCACCTGCACTGGAGTCCAGCTGATATGGTCTTTTGAAGACCAGCATTCATTTTTTATTTATTTTTTTTTTTTTTATCACTGCCTGATAGGCGATATTTCATGCCAACACTCAATGTCTTTAAATTTGTCCATTTTCATGCCAGAAAATTACAAGTGTTCACTGTTTTGTTGTGACCAGGATGGAAAAGCCACTGAAGCAGCACTTAAGCCATCATGGGAGATGATAAACTTTCCTTTGAAAGCCAGGGTAATACCAGCAAAACTAACACTGGTGCTACATACACATGCATGTGTAATTACACCCCTTTCACACTGCACACATTATCTGCCTCAAGCTTAATCACTGTTCTTAATTCAATACATTTTTGAAGCAGCCGTAAATATAACAACAAGAAATTTCACCATAGTAAGTTAGTTAGTTACTGTTTTTAATATACCATTAGCTCTAAAAGTACTGTGATAATTTTCCAGCAGTTCACTTTGGTGTAATATTAACACCAATACTAAGATAGCCACGTCATTTTTGTGTAGATATGTGCCATATGTAATCTACTATTTAATTTAATATTTACATTTTTTGAAGAACCATACCAGCGACTTTGAACGTTTGGCCCATTGCAGCAAACCATCTTGCAAATCATGTGAGTGCACTAAAGATATCACAACATATTATCAAAATCCTTTGATTTTCAAATTTGAATCATCGATTAAAACACCCACCTTGTGATGTTCTGCCTCTGTGTCTAACAAAGAAATCGTCATTCATAAACCACAGAACTGATCATTTGTTGTGTAAAGCAAACGTTTCCTGGCGGCTGTTTTCCAGCAGAGAGATTATTTCAGTCTGCCCCAATTTCAAGACATCAAAACCCAACAGTGCCGCTGTTTTTAGGAAAACTAATGTGGACGACTTTATTACGGTGATGAAATACTGCTGTGAAGAAAGCTTGAAGTTCATTTTCATATTGTTGTGGAATGAATGGAAACCAATGGCTGGAGAAAAGGGAGGAAATATGATACCAGAGTTCTAAAATACGACTGCTTGCTGTGGGAAAAGGTTAGCAGAAACATGCAGTCTATACATCTGGTAAATATTACGCTCAACATGCAGAATGACTGGTGTGGTCCTTTAAATCGTTTATAGCGTCGTGGCTCAAGTTGAATCATATTAGCAGAATGAGCTGACAGCTGCTTAGTGATGTTAAGCTGTCTGACCTGTATGAAAACAGTGCAGGCAGAACGTTTTTATTTTCATTATCACTGTCAAAATAAATTACGTCTCCCTCTTTGTTTTCTATTGTGGAAAGTGGTCATGGTACAAGCGGGATAATCCACTGTTCGGAGTGCATTAAAGGATCTTAATGCACTCCATGGGGGCGACCACCCTCCACTTCATGTTGGATGGGTCTTTTCCTGCACAACGTGTACTAACACCTTTTAACGCACACCTCATCATGGATTATCCGGCTACATGCATCATTGTGTGGACTCTCGTCACAATGTCTAATTAGAATCTGTGCAGATGAAGTGTTTTCAGGTGAAGAGTATTGATCAGTTATACAATAAATACGCCAAACAAACTGCATCTTATCATCGCTGACAGGCTGATATGTGACTTCATAAAGGGAAAATATAGTCCCACAGCAAACCGGCATGTTGGTCTTATCATTACACACACAGACACACACAGCAGTTCGCATCACACAGACGAAATGCTTCTCTCAGCGAAGCTTTGAACGCTGCCACAGCAAACTGCAGAACAGTGCAACACTTTGTGCCTGTTGCACTGTGGCTTTACACTCCGTGGAGTTGTTAAATGAGCTCTTTCCCTACAGGCAAGCTAAAAAGAAAAAAACATGTTTGACTATCCATAACATCCAGCTGATAGTGAATGGATGACTGTGCGAGAAGCTGACAGCATGATGGTAGAGTGAGATTACAGATTGATGCGTCATTCCTGTGGTGTTTCTGCACTGCACTTCTCAGAGATCACCTGTCAATCAAACAGTGTGGGCGGACCTGTGTCTTTCTCGTTGTTTTTCCTGTTGATGAGGTATGTTTCTGTTGCTGTGCTCTTTCTAGCCATGATGGCAGGCTCTGCTCATGTACCTGGCTCTTCTTCTATTCATTACAAACAAACTGGAAAAGAAAATGCATCACCTCCTGTTGAGCAGAGAATTTTTTTTTCCCAATAAAGTGTTTAGACCAGTCAGTGCTCATGAACTGGATGGAGGTTGAATCACTGTTGTGTGACACAGGTTAACAAAACAGACCTTCATTCGTTTGAAAATGTCCTCGATCATCACTGTTCTTCTTCCAGTGTTGAAGTCCCTCCACAAATTCCAAAATGAATCTATTTTCTTACAGCTTTTTTACAGCAGTTTTTACATAGTTTCATATTTTTACCCCCTGCTGTCGAAAGTGTTGTGTTGCATTGTGTGTTTAAGTATAGCTCCGTATGATAAAGGAAGCAATTTCTGCTGACTGACATTCCTATTCACAGTCAGGCTGCACTCCCAGCCACAGGCTATACATACTCTGAGAAACCACACACACACACACACACACACACACACACACATGTACGTACACACACACACACACACACACACACACACACACACACACACACACACACACACACCAACAACTTCTTTTTGTTCCTCCTAGTGACTTTCCAATCGGTTTTTCATAGTCTTTACACATACACACAGAGACACACACAGGCGCACACATACACACACACACACACACACACACACACATATACGGCAACAACAACAAACACAGAAACACTGATTCATTAACAACTGGTGGTCCACAAATGGACAGGTGGGCCAGTCTGTTGTCCCACTGGTGGTCTGCAGACAGATGTGAGTGTGTGTGTGCGTGTGTGTGTGTGTGTGTGTGTGTGTGTGTAGGGTGACAGGTGGGGCCAGTCTAGTCGATGCTGGCAGGGTTGAGGTTTTCCCCCATGTGGTATCTGAGCTGTCTGTCTCAGTGTGTGTGTGTGTGTGTCCATGGCTACCTCCAACTGACCTGCCATTTGGATGAGGTATTTCACAGTACTGCAACAGCTCAACTAAAATATAATGAACTGAACTGGTATAATGTCAAATAATATTAAGCTTGTTTATTGATCCCCTGTAGGGAAATAGCATTTTCCCCGCTCCACAGGCAGGTCAGAGGTCAGGAGTCAGCTGGAGCTTGTTGGGATTCAGGCTATGTCCACATGGATACAGATTTATTTTGAAAAGGCAATTGGAGATTTTTCAAAAATCTCTCTTTGTCTACACAAGAACAAGAATACATCTGTCTTGGTGATCTGAGCGTGAACAAAGAAGCTGAGGAGTGACTGCTGTGATTCATTGACATCCCAGCCTTAGCCAAATTCAAGAGCAAATACAGTTAAATACATCTTAACAACGTCCAAATCTGTAGGGAAAAGGAAGTGCAATGATAAAAACAAGGCCGAGAGGAGGAGGTTGAGCTCCTCCTAAAAGTCACTAATGAATACAAGTTGTTGAAAATAACTGCATGATCAAAGTGGCGCCTGTGTGAGGTCAGCATCCCGCTGTGAGCATGCTCAAAGAAGCAAAGTCACACAGGTGACATCAGCATTTTCAAACTATTTTGTTTTCACTGTCCACACCACAAAAGCAAAACAATGTTTTTAAAAAAATCACTTTGAAGAGCATTTCCAAACATTTTTGGTGACCAAAAGTGTTGTTTCTATGTGGACAGAAGGTTGAAATGGAAAGAAAAGGTTAGGTTTTCAAAAAAAAAAAAAAAAAAAAACCTTGTCTCCTTGTGAATGTAGCTTCAGTGTTTTGCTCAAGGACATAGCAGGCTGGATGCAGATACAGGATTTGAACCAGGTGAATCACTAAATAAAACTTAAGCAAAACCAAACTAAACCAAACTAAGCTGAACTAAAGTAAACTGGACTGGACTGGATTTAACTACACTAAACTAAACTGAGTGGACTAGGCTGGGTTAGAATGACTAGACTAGACTAGATTGGACTGGACTAGACTGGACTGGACTGGCCTAGTGTAAGACTAGTGAACTTGAATTGACTGGAATGAAGTTAGGGTTAGGGTTTGGCATGATTAAATTGAACTAAATTAAAGTGCCTAGTCTAGACTGCTCTGGACCAGATTTGGCCAGACGAACATAAAATAATGTAACCTGGTCCACTCCAGTATAGTCTGGTTCAGTCCAGCAAAATAAGATCAGTGCCAAATAAATTAGTTTGTTTGGTGCAATCCAATTCAGTTCATTATAAAATACTTCAATCTAGGATAATCCAGTAATCCAGTTGAGTCCTGAGAATACATTTTATTTCTGTATAATCCAGTAATTCACTGTAATCTATTTTAGTCCAGTACAATCAAGTTCAGTCCAGTAAAAACCAGTTCAGACCAGTTGGGTTCATAGTGTAAAGATGTGTGTTTTGTCCCAGCGGGAGACTCTCTCTCTCTCTCTCTCTCTCTCTCTCTCTCTCTCTCTCTCTCTCTCTCTCTCTCTCTCTCTCTCTCTCTCTCTCTCTCTCTGGCTTAATGCATGAAGTAGGCAGATGGAGGAAGGTGTGTGTCTGTGTGTGTCCATCTGCAGAGTAGCAACTGTATCTTCCCATGGCTTTGTGGTTTTTCCCAGACTACACACACACACACACACACACACACACACACACACTCAGAGGCATATGCATACGCACGCACACGCACACACACACTCACACACACACACACACACGCATATGCATACACACACACACACATACACACACACACACACACACGCATATGCATACACACACACATACACACACACACACACACACACACACACACACACACACACACACACACACACACACACACACACAAACACACATACAAAGTGGCACTTAGCCACATTATACTTAGCCCACAAGTGTCTGTGGCCACTGTCTGTCTCAGCTGCTGTGTGTGTGTGTGCGTGTGTGTGTGTGTGTGTGTGTGTGTGTGTGTGTGTGTGTGTGCGTGTGTGTGTGTGTATGTGTGTGTGTGTGTCTATGTGTGTGTGTGCATCATTCACAAAAAGATCCTGGTCAGTGAAGCGTTGCCTCAGACTGACTGAACCACAATTATGGCTTCAGTCCACTGTACACACTGTATTTTTGGCACCGTGTGCATTGTGTTTGTGTGTGTGTGTGTGTGTGTGTGTGTGTGGCTCCTGAGTTGAACTCTTAAATAGACTGAAATACAGTCTATTTAGTTAGGAAAAGGTTTTGTGCATGAAAAAAGGGACCTAGAATCACTGAGAGAGAGAGAGAGAGAGAGAGAGAGAGAGCGGTAGACAGACATAAGCCGTGGTTCCACTTGTCTTTTCAATGCGACTTTTGTGATTGGATACACCAGATTAGAACTGTGTGTCCAGACTTGACACTTCAATGCGACCTGCCTGATCAGATAGTGATATCTGCCCACACAGATATATTCCTCCATATGTATTGATAAATTGTCCAGATTGTGCCCACATGCTGTTCACACCTAACTGACATCTGAACTCAGTGCAGCCCCTCGACACGAGGTCTGGCTGATCGGATCCAAATGTGAACAACGTCTGATCTCGGAGCGTTACAGACTCGACAGTTAATTTGTCCTGGCATGATCGGGTGACAAACGTCACATTGAAAAGACAAGTGTAACCACGGCTACAGACTGTGGCTCTTTCTGAAACAGTCCCTCCTCACACACACACACACTTCACTAAGGAGTCACTTCTTGATAGAAGGAAAGGGATGAAAACATGGGTAAGCCCCGAGATTCCCTCATCACTCACCACCTGAAGCAGGAAACGGCTGTTGAAAAGGCTACTGACAGACACATCTTTTGACAAAGTGTTTGTTAAAAAAAAAAAGAAGAACAGACTAACTGAAGACAAAATACATTTAAGTCATGTTCTTTTCTGAGCCCCATAATCTCCTTGGTCTTTTGGTCTTTTCAGCTTTCCGGCAAATGTATCACACAAAATAATCCCCATTTTGCTGTAAGATAAATTATGGATGTAATTTGTCTCTGAAATGTGCAAGTCGTTTGATCTTAGGGGCAAAATGATATTTAATCGCTTCATTGCTCGATTTAAAATGTCATTCTGCGCAAAACCAAGGGAACAGGCTGGAAACAACAGGATTTGACAAAGTAATGTTTTACAAGGGGGAGCCTACATTTGTATGATGTTTCCTCCATCTTTCTGCATGCACTTCCATTAAGTGGCAGTGTAATGTTGTGCGTCTGCATCCATATAGACTCACTATCTGAGGGCTTTACTGTCCGCTCCCTGCTAAGTGGTTTGGGACAGCCCTTAATGTGGCGAACCCTCCACCAAACAGAGGAGCTTTGGACAGGGCGAGGGTGCAGGGGGGTGGCTTGGGATTGTTGTATGACCTGAGCTACTCTCTCGCTCTCTGGGGCCCCACAGCTGCTCTCAGCTGTCCCATGTTAGTGATGTCACCAAGCAGCTGCAGCCTAGTGATGACATCAGCAACCCTGACCTCACACACACATCCAGAGAACGAGAGAGAGAGAGAGAGAAGTCAGCTGTGGCTTTATGTTTCTGGGTGAGGGGGCGCATAAACACTCACACACACATGCACACACACACACGCACACACACTGACATTTCCCTGTCCTGTCAGTCTCTGACACTGCAGAAATGTCCATCATAGCTGAAGTCAGAGTCCAATGTTGTTTTCCTTTGAGCAGGCAAAAAAAAAAAAAATCTAACAATGTGGTGAGGAACTTTCTTGAAGCTTCTGCCTTTTTTTAAGATACTGCCATTGTTCCTAGAAAAATATCTGAAATAAAAGCATTTAAACAAGTGGGCCTCCCTGGTCCTACTTTTTTCACTTGTTTTATGAAAAGGTATTTTAAAACTGAATGGGATGATGGATAATTCTGCGGTGTGAAAACTGGAAAACTGCATCATCAATAGGAGATAAGTCTATGTGATCTCTATTTAAAAAAGGAATGAAAATGTCTTCAAATCAATGCATCCCAAGGAAAATATACTTCTAAAACAGCAGTGAGAAGCTGTTAGACACTAAAGCTCTCCATTGCACGCTGTGATACTCACTTCAGTGTCTTGGGGCTCGACAGACGAAGCCGCACACACACGCATGTTCATAAGACTGCCATGAGACTGCTTGCATGTACGAACGAGTAGCAGGACTCGCGTGTGTTGTTTCAGCGCTGTCATGAAGTATGCGCTCATGATATTTGCTCTGGGCATAAATCCTGTATTTCAAATAACATGCGGGTGTAAACATGTGCTTCTTTGTCAGCAAACATAGAGGCGGCTGTGCAGGTTTCAAGCATGCCTGCAGAAGGCTGGAGAAGACGTGCTTTTGTGTGTTCCACGGCAGCAAACGCCACAAAAAAAAAAAGACCTAGATTATTTACCATCACCTTTCTGAGCGTGCTGTCTGGGTCACCCCCTAACCCGACGACTGAAAAAGCATGCGGGGAGCATTGTGCAATCACTGCATCATATTCCTGTGGTCAAGTTCCCTCGTGTGTGCATGTGTGTGTGTGT
Source organism: Myripristis murdjan (assembly GCF_902150065.1). Classification (NCBI taxonomy): domain Eukaryota; kingdom Metazoa; phylum Chordata; class Actinopteri; order Holocentriformes; family Holocentridae; genus Myripristis; species Myripristis murdjan. The sequence continues at coordinate 6,905,953 of NC_044000.1, forward strand.
GTTTGAAAGAGAGAGTGTCATATTTACATTTCAGGATAAGTCGTCACGGGGATTGCGCAGCCTCTTGCTCAAAGACACATGGGCAGCTGCTGGGCTCGAACTCGGTGTTTGCGGTGTCAGGACCGTGTTCTTAACCCCTTAGGCCAGCCCGAGGCCAGTGTGTGTGTTTGTGTAATTCCATAGTGTTAGGATTTGTCTGGATTTAGTGGTTGAGGATTCACCCTGATCACCAGACTGATTGGAAATGCAGCCTCCAGCCATCTGCTGACTCCATCTGACACCACATTCTGCTCCTACTACACACTGCTTTTATTCAGCCTCCTTCCTTTTATCAGTCCTTCTCCTCTAATTTCACTTTATTTGTTTTTCTCTCCTGCCCCCTCCTCTCTTCCCCATGCTTATTTCTGTCCTTTCCATTCCTTTCCTTTCCTTTCCTTTCCTGTGCTTCTCTCATCCTCCTCTCATCATCAGACATCGGCCACCGTATTACCATTTAGGCGTAGGTTATTGTCTCAGATATCGGTCCTAGTGTGTTCTGCATAGGATTGTGTACATTTGCACATTATTCTACCAGCGCAGCACAGTGCACCAGGGCAGTGTCTAATTTGTATTCCAGATGGACCCGTGCTCGGCTTCCCACAGAGGTAAAGAACAACATTCTATCATTAGCACATTTTCCTCCATTAATAAGCCAGTGGATAATGAAAGAGGTTGTGCAGCTAATGTATATTCACTCCTGTGAAATGGCCCAGTAGATAAACTCCATTGACCCTAAAGTCAATCAAAGATGCTGCTATTTAAATGAGCTTTTTTTTAAAATTGGATAATGGTATGCACCTTTTAAAACACCGATCAAGGCCTTTTTGTCAAGTCACAACTTTTGCATCTGTATGGCTTGTTGGAGAAAAAAAAAATCACTAGTAAACTCCTCAGATCCTTACATTAAGTCTAGGGCTATTTTCAGTGTGTAGTTTAATGATCTCATTGATTCAGGCCCTAACAACATATTAATACAAAGTTATAAAACAGGTTATTGATGACCGTGGGAGTGATAGGGAGCAGATTTTCCAGGGTTTTCCAGAAATTCATATAAGACAAAGCAATAACAAATGATAGCTACAATTAGTTACAAAACTGGGATTCGGATGAAATAGGAATTACTTGGAGGAACAATTCTATGCCAAATTTACCAGAGAATGCTAACAAGTCAGAAAAGGTTGTATGTGTTCTGCTGCTATGTACATTTGCCAGTAAGCAAACATTAAATTGGCAGATTTTTTAATGGATTTTGGTGCAACATGATCTCCTGTATCAGAGGAGAGAGATTGTGGTATTCATAAATAACTTGACTTTTGTGTGGAAGAGTTTGCAAATCACATGTTCATTCCTTTATTTAGTGCTCCAATATGACTGTCCTTTTGTGACTTTCATGACTGTTTATTACTCCTTAATTAACTCATTTTTTTCCCCTATGACTCTTATCAAGTTTGTGAACTTTACATTTTTTACCATCCATGCTTATAATTTAGCTATGGCACAGCAAAGAAA
>NC_044000.1:6910000-6912500 GCF_902150065.1 Myripristis murdjan
CAGCTCCCCTCTTATCCTCTGTGACTTGCCATCAGTCAGCTAAAAGTTTAAACCTATCTAATTCCATTTGACCAAACAGTCTTTCTCAGAAAACCACAGCAGACCTGTGCTCTCTCATGGCAGAGCTGAAAAACCTGTTTCACACACGGCCAAACCATCTGACTCCGGGGCCAACGGTAGGGCCAAATCTCTGTCTCAGTGTGATTTATAGGGAAGCAAAGTGCCGGCGCAGTCCAACATTCAGCGGTGTTACTGGAAAAAGAATTGCAAAATTGGACTGAATGATGGAGCTCTGGACCTCAACGTACTTCAGTCAGGGCATCTGCAGGTCTTTAAAAAGTCCTACAGTAAATTTTTATAAATATCAAGCTTTAAAAGTCATTAAATAGTCTTGAATTTGACTTGATCAGATCTCCATTTCCACCTAATATTTTTATCTAATTTCATTTATCCATCTTTTAATTCTTTTTTTCAAACTTATCCAAGCGCTTCTTCATTAAATGCAGTATTTCTGATGTTACAAAACTTTAAACTTACCACTGATCATAGTCCTTTCTTTATATTATCATGCAATGCTTAACCTGTTGGGAAATGTCCTGTTGGAGATGAACCTAACGCACTTTTTAGTTACTCTCTCTTTAAACTCACATGCACACAAGAAACCAGACTATTCACTTTAGCATCCTCCAAGGGAAATCCCTAAAAAATCCTTTAACTTACCTGTTCCAAGTTCTGTCTCTAAGAAGAAAAAGTCAAGTGATTCAGTTAATTCCAAGAGCAGCTGGAACCTAACCTGAAGTCTGTTAGAAACAGTCAAAAAACGACTGTATTCCTGCATAAAACCTCGGCATAAGACAGAATATAGCCTGTAGTACTTACCTTTAGAATCACCTGCAGTGCTCATCAGAATACGAAAAAGCCAAGCTTATTATGCTTCCAAAAATCCGTCTTAAATTGTGTAAAAATGATCTTGAAAGGGTCTGAAAAAGCATTCAGTTGATCTCTCTGACTCTGACACCTTGTCAATACGAAGAGGAAAAATGAAGCCTGTTTAAAGCTGCCATACGGCAACACGTTGGTGCGTTCCAGCCTCATTTGTAAAATCCGAATGCATAAAGGCTTCTGAAGGAGAGAGAGTTGCCCTGGAATTTCTAAGCCACGTTTCTCGCATATTTCCAAAGAGAAATGCGTTCTCCGTCCTCTGTGCCAAAGCATAGAGGATGCTCTGGCTTTACTTGTTTGGGCTTCAATAGGAATCTCCTCTGAGGTGTCAAAATAATCACAAGAAACTGTCCAGTGGGACTATAACAAAACTAAAGGGGTATTTCTCAGAAAAATTAAGGACATGTTGGGTTTTTGAAGGGACTTTTTGTCTAGAAGGGACAGAAAAGAAGGAATTCAAAAAGCCATGCAAGACACAAAAAATGCAAAAAAAAAATGCAAAAAAAAAAAAAAAAAAAAAAAGCATGCAAGAACCAAAAAAAAAAAAAAGCAGAGGATCAAACTCGATGTCTTCTTTTCATCATCCTGTACTGTATCCCTATGAAGTTGAAATCACATTTTATTTTTTTCACTTTCTTTTTCTCTCTCTCTCATATTGAGCCGCAGCAGAGAAGGGCTACATCCAGCCTCCGTTCTTCAAATACGCAAATATTGTAAATATTTGATGATCGATATATAATTCAAACCCCTATGTGATGAATTATGCATCGTCTGGTGGGATTTGATGAATATTTGTCTTTGTTACTGATAGCTCTCTCTCTCATCTCCAAGCATGAGCGACTCGCAGTATGTGTTTGTGGAGAGAAGCAAAGGAAGAGGTGCAGGGAGAATATATGGGTTCAAGGCCAGGGTTTAGGCTTGTTGCTTATTGAGGTAGACTGGTGTTTGTCTGTCTGGTACAAGCACCATCAGGTCAATTCTTCCTTGTGCAAGGCTGCTACGCGGACGTTTCCTGCAGACGCTACCTGCCGGATCTACTTTCTGATTCACACGGTAAAATAACAAGAGCAACAGCTGTTTAATTTCGTCAAAAAATGGTTACCAGGACTTTTGTTGTTATTGTTGTTGTTGTAGTTTGCTTTTTCATGTCAACATAACCCACTTTGTTGAGTTTGGGTGAATGGAGCCTGTCCAGACTCCAGTCTGCTGTTGATGTTATAGTTCTACATTTTTGCTGTTTACTTGAAAAAGAAATTTGGATAACACCTTTGTAATAACTTTTGTAATCAACATTTCAATTAGCCACTGCAATTTAATTACAACATTTTTCTCAGTAACTTTAGCATTTTACAGTAAGATTTATTTTGTATTTTGTTTTTGTAGGTATGCTATTCAAAGCTGCCGGGGGTTGATTTAAGTGATGAGGATGTAGACTCTGTCAGTGGAGTCTAATGGGTTCTGACCCTTGGTAGTTTTGTGTAGTCGACCTTTAATTATGTAACACCTTTGCAACCTTGCTGCTCTCCAACCCTGGATAACAAAGCTAACCACTTATGCA